>NC_025690.1:22420583-22471186 GCF_000633955.1 Camelina sativa
GACAACCATAGAAGACTGAAGATACATAGAAGCCGCTCTTTTCACGAGCTCGTTTCTAATGGCTATGTTAGAAGAATCCATCTCGGACAAGAGAAACCCGTCTTGAGATGAAGGAAGACAGTGTTGGCTGGGAGAAAAGAACGAACCGAATCCATCGGAACTCGAGATCATGTCTTTCAAGCTCGTGTACTGGAGATTGTTGTGATCATTGTCCTCGGAGATAAAAAGGTAGGGTGGTTTTTGCAACATTTGGAAACCTTGTCTCCATATTCGTACTAGAGTTTTTGATGGTGGGGAAGCTGATGGATGAGTTAAATATCTTCCCCTGTTTTCGACGACAGGTGATTCCTTCTATTTTGCCTTTTTTATCGGAAAGGCCTTAAATTTTTGAGACTTCCCACTTTATAACCGCAATATATATACCAAACCAAAGTTTTAAACCGGAAATCAACCAAATTTTTTTAAAACCCGAATTTAGTTCTAACTCGAGCCGACATTAAAAGATAAAATTATGTTATTTGCCCATCGTTTTTAAATAATCAGTGTATAAGTATATCTATATATACATTTTCCAAGTACAATTATGAAATAAATCCTCAACTTCAAACTTATTTACAATACTGCCATTGAGTTAATTATTAATTAATCGATTTAAGAAACTAATATTAATCGGTTTAGGAATAATAGATTCGGATCAAAAATAGAGTGATGCGGATCCTACTTTCCTTATTTTTAGTATCGGATTACTAACCTCTTAATTACGATTTTTATTATTTGAATCAATCTTTATTACTAATTTCGCTCCTATTATTTAGTAATTTTTTACTTACCAAAATTATCTATACTTAATGATTATCGTATAATATCTAATTTATTACCAATTGGGTTTAAGATATTCGATTTTAGATTATTTTGAATTTATAAATACTGTTTCCTAATATATCTCTATTAGTTTCTTTTGTTAAGATTGTGATCTAAAAATTTTTAGCAATAAATTGAAAGTTTAAGTCAAAAATCAAATTATTCGCTCCGAAATTTATGTTTCTCCAAGTCTATAAAAACCATTTTCGACTGCAATCGAGTCATCTCTCACTTTCACTCTGTTTTTTTTTAATGTTCGTTTACTTTTTGTTTTCTTTAAGCTAACCATAACTAACTATCCTATGAATAATTTCATGTGCCAGGGAGGAGATTTCATCATAAACTTGAGGAGACTTCACAGCCGGGAACAGAACAGGCGGCGAGTCGATCTACGGGGCCAAGTTCGATGACCAGAATTTCGAGAGGAAGCACACGGGACCAGGAATCCTGTAGATGGCGAACGCCGGAGCCAACACCAACGGATCTCAGTTCTTCATCTGCACCGTGAATACCGATTCGCTCGATGGTAAGCATGTGGTGTTTCGGCAGGTCGTGGAAGGGTTAGATGTCGTCAAGGTCATCGAGAAGGTCGGATATTCGTCTAAGAAGCCATCGAAGTAGGAGTTGTCGCCTATTGTGGTCAGCTCTCTTTAGGATCCATCATCTTAGATCTCTCCCCCCCATATCATATGTCTTGGTGTCTTTGCGTTTGGCGTTTGTCTTATTGCTCTGTAGTAGTCATAAGTTTGGTGTCATTCTCTTCTTCGTGGGAACGGAGAGATCTTCATCTTTTCCTCTACACTTTGTTTGCTTGGTCACCTAACCATAATCCATAAACAATGAATGACCAACTACTACTCGTTTATCATATTCTCTCTAATGAGTAATGACTGCCTGCTTTTAATTTGCGTTATCTTGGCTTAACTGCTTATCCGTGGCCATTTTTTTACTTATGCTCGTTTACTTTTTATTTTCTGCATTGTGTTTTTGTGTAGGATAAAATAAAGCATGAATCGAATACTTAAATTAGAAGTACCAAGTGAATTTTCATCTTGATCAATGCTTCTAATATTTTTATTTTATTTTATTTACTACATAGATTTCTGAAATTCTAGATTTTTGATTAAATAATTATTCTTGTGAAATGTTACTGTATTTTTGTTTGGCAGCTTAATTATAAAAGATCATTCATGCTAATTACTTATACCAAGTGAGTTTGTACATTTTTTTAAAATACAAATTAAACATTAGTTATATATACAGTTAATCTATAAAATAAATTACATTTTTTTATATCAAAAATAGCCCCGCGGTATACTGCGGGTTAATATCTAATATAAATATATATTGTATTACATAACTTTTAAAAAATGGAAAATAAGAAAAAAGGAAAACACATTCGGTAATTAATGAACTAGGATATCGAAATATCCTATAAATATGAGTTATTATACTCTTCTTTTCTTCACACTCTGTCTCTCTCTTAATATTTATCTCTTATTTTCTTTCTAAGAAACAACAAACAAACCCTAATAATACCGGAGTATACAATGACGATGAAAAAAGGAAGTACAAAGAAAAAGCTTGAAATCAGTCTCTACCCCCTAAAATTTTAGTGAAATATTGGGATTGTACCGAAAAGTAAGATTTAAGATTAAGCCTGCATTTTTGGTACTGAAGTCAATATCGAATTATCTGTTTTGTTATGAAATAGAAAATTTGATATCTATCATTTCAGATTATTTGTTTTCTGATTTGATTTTGTACCCATATTTCTCCATCATATTATTATGGATATTTCATTTCAGTTTTTAAGATTCAAAAGATATACAAATATGAGGCTGACCTTTATATTGGTTAACTAAACTGCATATCCCAAATACACTTCTCAGCATAAATCTAACATTGAAAGAGAAATTTATATTGTATTTTTTTAATAGTATATGAGATTTGCATATTTTAACTGATTTGAAGACTTACACGTTTCATGTTTGTATCACATAATTTTACACCTATTAGAAAGTCAAGAAAATGAGAAAACCAATTAAAAAATATAAACTTTAAATGTTACATAATTATTTACAAAAATATCATTGAATCATGGACAATTCTCATAAATACCATCAAAATGAGTTTTTTTATTCCAAAAATACCATTTTAGATTTTTTTTTTCAAAACTACCACTGACATGTATTTTTCCAAAAATACCACAAAATTGAACTAAAATTTTATATTAAAAAACTAATCCCTAAACCTTATACACTCTTAAAAACTATACCCCAAAACTAAATCTATCAACCCGAACTTAAAAAACAAATTCTACCCAATAAAAATAATCAATTTTTTGTGTTTGTGATATTTTTGGAAATAAAACTTGTGGTATTTTTGGAAGAAAAAAAAAAATAAGAGTGGTAAATTTGGAGAAAAAAAAAACTGAAATTGTGGTATTTTGAGAAATTTCTCTTGTATTATTTTCAGCAAATATGGTCTATAATTATGTCACTTTAGCAAATAACCCTTTACCTATTTTCTTTTTTTTGGTGTGAGCCCTTTACCTATTTTCTTATATATTATTACTAATATTAAGAACTTTGTTTTAGTTTTATCAAAAACAAAAGTTAAAAAAAAATAACTTTGTTCTAGTTTTATCTAAGTAATTATTAAATATACATCCTAATTGGTTATTAAAGCAACTCAATTGTTAATAGTTAAGTTTTGGGGTTTGTTATAAATTTATCAAATTTTGTGAATAATCAAGTGTTTTACAGGTAATGAAGAATTACGTAATCTTATGATCGGACTATAAGATTCAAAAGATATAAAAATATGAGACTGACCTTTATATTATTGGTTATTAAAGCAA
Organism: Camelina sativa; assembly: GCF_000633955.1. Taxonomy (NCBI): domain Eukaryota; kingdom Viridiplantae; phylum Streptophyta; class Magnoliopsida; order Brassicales; family Brassicaceae; genus Camelina; species Camelina sativa. Next base: position 22,424,308 of record NC_025690.1, read on the forward strand.
CTCAATTGCATATCCCAAATATTGAAAATAAACATTGTCAGCATAAAACAAACATTGAAAATTTGTAAAAGTATATGAGATTTGTATATTTTAACTGATCTGAAGACTTACTGGTTTCATGTTTGTATCGCAGAATTTTACACCAATTAGAAAGTCAAGAAAAGGAAAAACCAATAAAAAAAAATACAAACATTGAAAATATTACATAACTATTTACAATATACTATTGTATTATTTTCAGCAAATATGGTCTATAGTTATGCCATTTTAGCAAATAACCCTTCACCTATTTTCTTAGATATTATTACTAATATTGAGAACTTTGTTTTTGTTTTATCAATTTTTTTTTAATAAGTTTGTTTTAGTTTTATTAAAATATTATTTTCAAAAGAACTAAGTTTTTAAAAAGAACGAATTTTAGTAAGTAGTTGTTTAAGAAAAAAACAAAAGATTTTAGTAAAAATAAATAATTTCTTTTAAGTGCATATAAGTTGAATTTATATGAGGAGGAGAAAAAAAAAAGGAAAACATTTTTGCTGTAAAAAGAAAAAGAAAAAAAAAAAAGGATTCGTGGAAAAAAAACACACATTAGTATGAGTGAGTACTAATTAGGATATATCGAATCTATAAATATGAGAGTTTCTTCTATTCTTTTCTTCACTTACTCTCTCTCTCTCTCTCTCTAAATCTCTCTCTTTTAATCTCGAAACAAAAAACCCTAATCATGCCGTCTAACGAGTGCACCATGACGATGAAAAGAGGAGGAACAAAGAGAAAGATCGAGATTAAGAAACGCGACACTAAACAACAACGCTCGGTGGCTTGCAGCAAACGCCGTCAAACTCTCTTCTCCAAAGCCGCTGATCTCTGCTTTCTCTCCGGGGCCAACATCGCCGTCTTCGTAACCTCTCCGGCAGAGAACAACGACGTTGTCTACTCCTTCTCCGGCTACTCTCCTGCCTCTGAAATTGCTGACTGTTACCTCAACGGCAAGCCTCCGACGACTTCTATTAACCCCCAAACCAAGCTAGGGTTTTGGTGGGAAGACCCTGATCTCTACCGTAATTGCGACGATATCTCTGAGTTAAACGTGATCGAGGATCGTATGATGAGAACGAGGAAGCATCTGATGGATTGCCTTGAGAAGAAAGAAAAAACACAATTTGTTTCCAATTCTGATCATCAAAACCCTAGCTCCTCTTCTCTCGACGAAAACCCAAAGTCCTCGACTCCATCTTCTTGTGATGAAATTGCTTCTTTTGAACAGAACTCTACTTTATCCTCCTTCGAGAAGATCTGTGGCGAGCCTTCATCACAAGCTACTTGTTACTATGACCAAAACCATACCTTCGCTTTTGAAGATCTCTACCGCGACGATGATGGATTTGTTGAATCTTTATGGGAAACAGAGAAACAGAGGAGTGACATAATGAGTATATTCCAAGAACCAGTCCTTTAAGCATCGTCCTTTAGTTAGGGTTTTAATCTTTCTTTTAAACTCTAACTTGATCTGTTCATTACGTAATTACCTTGTTATTATTCTGTGTTTAACGATCTTGTAGATTCATGTTGTTTGTTTGTTTTCAATTCAGTATTGCAATATTATAAAAATATAAAAAATGTCTATTGTTTGTATAGTCCAATTTGAGAATAGTAGAGGTTTTTGATGAAAGCATTTACAGGTCCATTAAAAGCCCAACAGCATCACCACTATTTTTTTTTGTTTTTTTTTTTTTTGGAAAGTTGTGTTCTGTTCTGTGTCAGTAAATTTGGTTTCTGTGAAGGATTTACACAGTGTGATTCTCAAAATCAACCAGTTTTCACTTTTTAGAATTTCAATCTCGAACCTTTGAGAAACTAGTACAGTATGGTAGTGCTATCTTCTCTTGCCAATCTTGTTTAAAAAAATGTTTGCTTTTTTTACGGTTGGATGCAATCTTGAGTTGAGTAGAAGAAAACAACAATGTTAACAGTAGATAGGGAAGAATCTTAAAGCTGTCTTTTTTTGATTCTCCAAATCCAATTGAGGGTTTAGAGTTATAAAATATCGCAACAATACAGTTTCATAACTTCTTTGTATGTTGTGTAGTAGATTCATGTATGAAAGGAGGTTGGAACATTCGCCGGAGTGATCGTTAGAGACTCAGATTCGATCATCAGAGCTCACCAATTGATAAATTATCATCCATTGATTCAAACCCTGAGTAAATTTCTTAGCTTCTACGAATTTATTTTTGTTTCTTCCCTTCGATTTTTTTGTGATTTGATCTGCTTGGATGTTTGGATTTTATTCGATTGTTTTGTCTGAATCAGGGACAAAACTTGTCTAGTGCTTGTGGCAACTCGGAGTTTCAATCCTCCTCCTACTTTTATGCATTTACGCATCTTTGGTGAGTTTTACCATTTCATCATCATTGCTTTGATTTTATGCCTTGTTGATTCTGTGATTGTGTTAGCTTTTTGTATTTTTGGTAAGGATATGAAAAGAAAGAAGATCACAACTTTAAAGGTTTTTGGATGTTCATCATGTTAAAGTACCAAATCGTTGATGCTGCCACTGTTTGTTCTTCTCATGTATATTGTATGTTATTTTTTAATCCCATCAAACTGATAAGTTCTCTCTCTTTTTTCGTCTTTAGAGCTTGCGAGAGATGCATTACACTCAGACGGATTTCATGTTCTTGGAGACTATATGTCTCCTGTTAATGATGCATACAAGAAGAAGGTATAAATATCTTTTGCATCTCGAGAATCAATCTTTAGTTTCTTTCAGTAAAATGACCAATGCTAATGGACATGTTACTTGATGATGATGATGAAACTAGGAGCACTTCTTTTTCTTTTTTTAGCTCTTAAAGTTTTTCTTCATTTAATGTCATTCTGTAGGGCCTTTTATCTGCAAAACATCGTTTAGAGATGTGTAATCTAGCCTGTCAAAGCTCTGACTTTGTAATGGTTGATCCATGGGAGGTACTTTCTCATCCCTCGAAAAAGTTTTTCATTAACTTCTCTTTTGTTCACAAAACTTTTGTAAGCTGTTTCTACAGGGATCTCAAAGCAGCTACCAACGAACTTCGGCGGTTTTATCAAGGGTCAAGACTTTCTTAACAACAAATCGACATGTACAACCCGAGGGTAATTGCTCGATCATCTCAGTGGGGTTGCTTGCTATGTGTTGTCACGTGTCCGTGCTAGCAAGCTACTACGCAAATTACAAACTCAAATTTTATAGTATGTGCTTTCTAATGCTAGAATCTGTTAAAAGTCATGCTACTATGTGGCTCGGATCTACTGCAATCTTTCTGCACTCCTGGTGTTTGGATCCCTCAACAGGTAAACCAATGATTTTATAACCAAGGCAGCATTGTTATATAAACAGAGAGTTGTTATCTTGTTTTATCAGTTCTACTCACAATTTATGCTTTTCTCAATTCTGGGTATTTGAAGGTAAGAACTATTTGTCAAGACTTTGGCATCGTGTGCATCCGTAGAGACAAGATAATATGTTCTCTGGTGACAAAATCTTAAACGAAAGCGGTGTAAGTGTTACCGAGTTTTTATTTGTTTTTGGTTGTATTCCCCTGTATCAATCAGTCTACTACTGTTTATTCTGTAGGATAACATCAGAATCGTCGACAATGTTGTTTCCTAATCAGATTAGTTCGAGTAGATTAAGGTAGCTTGACTTGAGGTTTAATATTTCTCAATAACATATCATTTACGCTAAAATATGGTTTCTCTTGCTTACTCCTCTGCTACTTTCAGGCAATGCATTTCGCGAGTGTTATCGGTTAAATACTTGACTGAAGATGGAGTAATAGCTTATATCAGACAACATCAACTTTACACTGAGCTCACATGACAATAACTGAGAGAATATTACTCCATCAGATCATTACTACTCTACACAGAGGTAATCAGGTCAGATATATTTGTTGAATCATTGTATTTAAGAATCTGATTTATCAGCTTATTTTCATCTTAAGTCTGTGTCAGTTTTTCGCTTCTAGTTCGTCAACATCTTTAGATGAAGTCTCATCTTTAGTTCGTCATTCTCGAGGGGTCGCTTTTCTTTCTTTGGTTTTGTAAGTGTGTCAGTGAAATGGATTTTTGTGATTTTCAGAATCAAGAGTTTTTGGAGTTCAGTTTCGAAGCGACAAGCGTTTCTTTGTTTCTCGTTTCTTCTGATTTTCGTGTGTTTTAATTATTTGTTACAATGTCTGTTTTATCTTCAACTCTTTTGATGGTTATGGCTATGGTTAGTGAGATTAATTGTGTATTAGTGAGACTGATTGATTAATCTCTTGGCACATGTTTGGAAAAAGTAGTCACTGTGGTGTTTTATGGCAAACAGTAGTGACTGTGGTTTTTTTAATACTTGTGATTTTGCTATTCTAGTATGTTTAATGCAGTTGAAGGTAGAAGAAACAAAGAATCATTCCTCCTCTTTTCGTGCTGTCGTTTAACTGCCTGAGCACATGAATCTTGTGATATTGGAACGTTCCGTGGCATTTCACCGTGGGAATGAATATTCATTATCTCCTCCTCAATGCTTTTAGTTCTAAAAGGTCCTGCATTAGTACTAGTATAGGTTGTGAACTTTCTCTAGTAGTTTGATAGTTTACTGTTTTCAGTTATCCTGCTAGGGTAGCTGTTTGTGTTGAGAATCTTTAGTTTGGCTCTTTGCATGCATTTGACGTGTTGCCAATTGTTATTCTAACATATTCATTTTTAAAGTTAACGTATAGTTTAACACTCCCTGACCAACGGAATAACATCCTTGATAACCGGTCCAAAAGGTATCTTCTATTCCTTTTCATCGATTGCTTTGACTCTATATGTGGATTGGTCTTGTTGATAATGTTTGTTTTTTAGCGGTTTGATGCAATCTTGAGACACTGTAAAAAAGAACAAATGTTCCAGTGGCTAGGAATGATGATATGATATTTTGACCGAAAGAGAAGTATCTGAATGCTGTCTTATGTAGTTGAGGGTTTTGACTTATAAAATTAGCAAAAAAATTTACAATTGCACAACTTCTTGTATGGTCCGATGACTTGTTTGGTGGAAAAAGACCATTCATTGAGGATGAGACTAGAGAATGAAATTTGTGGTTCCAAGTAGTGTAAAAGCGTCCATATACACACACCTTGTTGATATGATGTTTCAACGTGGTACAATCAAATGGATGCGAAATAGATCTTGTAGAGTTGATGATCTCTCTTTTGTCTGAGTTAGTCTTTGTGAGTGATAACTCTACAACATCCTCTGCCAAAGTAACTACTGCATAGTCATATTGCTTTTTTTTTTGTTCTAGCGATGAAAGGAAGCACAACCGTGCTCTGTAACTACATAACATTTTTAGTTGTCGTGTTGGTCAATGCTGCTAACTGACTAGCCATAGTGGCTTATTTTCCCTACAAACCTCCAAAGCATCATCAAATGTCTGATTTTCCGGCTAGCAACTAACAAGTTCCACATCTCTCCCTTAGCATCTCATAAAGCACGTACAATTCTTTTTGTATGATATAGCCTTATTCTTATTGTACCTCTCCTTGGGAATGTTTGATTAAGGAAGCCACTACGTGATTTCATGGGTTCTTCAGAGGAAGTGACCTGCTTACATACTTGTTATATTCCCAACTACAGGTCAGGCTACGCAGTGCCGGCTTAAACATATTACATGCCCCTGGTCAAACTAAAAAAAAATGTCTCTTAACCTATAGAAAAATTTACTGATTTTTTTTAGGTTTTGGTTCATATAATTTTTTTTTGTGCCTCTTTCTAGCTTATAAATTTTTTTTTTGTGCCTTTTTCTAGCTTACAAAGTTTTTTTTTTGCCTATTTAACTTACAAATTTTTTTTTTGTGCCCCTTTTTAGCTTACAAATTTTTTTTTTTGTATGCCCATCTTTTAGCTTACAATTTTTTTTTGTGCCTCTTTCTAGCTTACAAAATTTTTTTTTATACATTTTTAACTTACAAATTTTTTTTTGTGCCCCTTTTCTTATACGTATAAACCTCTTTAATTTATGTACCCGGGGCGGTCGCACTGCCCGCCCTCCCTGTTAAGCCGGCACTGAGGCTACGTTATGTTCCTCATTTTTTCTCTCATGACGCACATAGTAATCGGTCAATGTAGCCTAGAGGCACCTTCCGTTTCAGTTGTTTCCAGTTCATGTTTGAGTGATGGTATATACTATATACATGTGGTAATTGATTAATTAAGCACCGTCCTTTAATTACGGTTTTAATCTTTCTTTTAAACTCATCATGTTCATTAGGTAAATTACCTTTTTATTATTCTGTGTTTAACGATCTAATTCATTTGTGTTTATTGTTTTTTAATCTTGAAATATAAAAATGATTCTTTGATTCTTTCTATCAGACTTTTTGTTTTATCTAGTCTAGAAGGTTCTTGATGAAAAGCAAATAGGCCCATTAGAAGCCAAACAACTTAATTTAATTTGGTGAAGGGTAAATTTCATAGAATAGCCACTACCGGCGTAACAACTAACAAGTCAGTTAATTTATATGGTAGATTCGGTAAGGCCGTAAGGGTAAGTAGTATATTCAGACACCGACACAAGACTCTAGTTATGTTCGTCGATTAGTAACATTCAAACGCGTCACTGGTCATATTCTAGTCAATTTGACAATGACACATCTTGTTATCGTATTTTTTGTAGTCGTTAATGACTAAAGTCACTAAACTTTGCATTGTCTCATTGATATTTCAGCTAATATTTTTAACCACTAACGATTAAACTTTTAAGCCATTATAAGATAATGACGGCCCAAAATGATGGAAATACATTGGGCCTTAGCTCAAATACATTCTTGTCTAATTTATTTTTTTGGAAGAAAAAAAAATTATTCATAAAACAATTAAAACTAGATTCAGACCCGCACATACGTGCGGAGTTGATTTCAAAACTAATTTTTCTTTGATCTTTGTATATATTATGTATGTGCAATGTTATATTTATTGATATAATTATTGGTAATAGTATTTATAGTTTAAATTTATATTGATTTAGTTTCATCCAATATATCAATGTTTGAAATAATAAAAGTTTCACGTAAAATTAGATTTCACAAGACGATAGATCCGAATAGAATGTGATATGGATTGGTAACTGGTTAAATTTGTATTAAACTCGTGAGCTATGAACTGGATAAAAAACTGTCAAAAAGGTTAAAGCTTCCAAAACCGAATGATTAAATTTTCAAGCGGGTCAAACCCCTCCCGATAGGCATGAATTTGAACCGGATTAGTGATGGGTTAAACATGTATTAATATTACATAATATATATCTAAAAATTATATAATTATATATTTTGTTTATTTCCACAAATTTGCAAATGAAACAACCCGACCCCCTTTTTTTTTAACAATTAAATACAATGTATAATTAAGCATCCCATACTACTTAATTAACCAACCCAAACCACAACTCAACATTAAACCAGCAATAACATTAAGCACAGCGGAAACATACCAATAATACAAAACCAACAACATCATCAATACAATAACATTCCTAACCATTCTATCCGGCAACCTAACATAACACTAACCAAGGTTCCAACAACATAACCAACAAATCCAATAACACACAAACGAGACCCTAGATCATCCTCCTCCTCATTGCCATGATTCCACGTCACAAACCTGCACACCACAAACAACAATTGAGATGCGTAAGTATTATCACAAATACTTAGTGAGGCAATCCTCCCATCTACTGGGCTATACACACAAGCAACTGAGATTCCAATGCTTAACAAATGACAACCAAACACAACAAACCAGGAAAAATCACGAAACAAGCAACTTGGTGTCGACCGACACCAGAGAGGTGTCGATCGACACTGACCAAACATGGTGTCGACCGACACCTAACTGGTGTCGATCGACACTCCCTTCGCAGACGCGAACTGCACGAATCCGAACGACGAACCTCCGTTTCCAATCATCTCCAATCCGTTCCAACCTCACCCAAAACCTTCAGGAACCTATAAGAACCATAACACAACCACCACAAGCAAGAACAACACCACTAACACAACCAATCAAGCAAGAACAACACCACAAAGCACCACCAATCAAGCAAGAACAACAAAGGATTCTCAGGCTTAGATAAGCCATGGTCATGCACTCACCTTATCAACTGATTATAACAACCAATACAACCAGTTGAGACCCTCCTAACGTCTGAAACAGCCCAGAAACGCCCTACAACAAGCCACACAACCAAAAACGACTTATAACAAAACTGGACAGAAACATCAGAAAAGAACAGTCTCAAAGACGAAACTCTAAAATACAAACCAACCGTTAACTATCAAATCGCTCCGGTGAAAAGCTACCCCTAGACGTCACGAAGCTTCCCACAAAATTTCAGCACGATCAGGCACCACACGAGACCACGATCTCAGTTACAATCTCCGATGGTCCCAACTCGCGTCTGAGAAAACGTGTCTCACGAAACTGCCAATAACTCATCGAGTTTAAATCCAAATCTACTTCTGTAAAAAGGCGAATGACGATGAAAGACTTGGGAATAAAACCACCAAATTTCATTACCTTTGAGAACGATTTGATATGCCGAAACTGTCTCCTCCCAAACCATAACGATTCTGATCTTTCTTCTTTAATCTCCTTCAACCACAATAGGCTCTCTCCTCTCTCTCTAACTCTGAAAACGGCGACCACACACCCTAAAACCCTTCATTTGTCGCTTCTCCACTTATATACTCGGTTTAGATAACTAAACCAAACCAACCAAACCAAAATTGCGAATTAAAACAAACCCGACGAACCCAGACAAAGGGGTGTCGATCGATGCCACAAGGGTGTCGATCGACACTCCTTCCAAAAATCACAGAATCTGGTTCGCGGATGTTACAGCAAATAACCTAAAAATATGTGACTGTTGAAACTTTAAAAATTCAAAAAACTCAAAAAAGCTTGATTGGCAAATAAAATATTTTTAAGACTTTTAAATACTTTTAAAACCTTAAAAGCCACCAATCGAGGGTTATATGTGTTTTCGAATAGATTTCAAGCTATTTTAAAATGGTTTCAAACTTGCTTCTTTTGTGATCCTTGTCTTATGTTGAGTTGGATTTCTACATAATTTTTAGGTTTAGTAGCCACTTAATCTCCGTTTATACCATAAAATAACATTACTGACAACAAAATGTAAATGACTAAATGGCTAATAACTTAGAAATAAACAACCAATTGTCACAAAAACATAAGATATCTATTGTATTGTTGTGTCAATAACCTTTACACTTATAACTTGTTTATCATAATAGGAAGCAAAGAAACATAAGCATATGCACGCTCAGTTGCTTTATAAATTGAACAGAAACTATTTAATCAAAAAACAAAAACAAAATAATATAGAAAATGATAACTCATACAGGTTCTGGAATACTTTCAGAAATCATTGTCTTATTTAAAAATAATTCATCCCTTCATGCTCTTAAAATTATACTAAGAAAATTGAGACCACCCTGAAAATTAGCATATGTTATAATCTCTGTATAAAAAAGTTTAAACTTATGATCTTAAATTAGGAGATGACTCCTTAGGCTTCTCCAGCTATGTTTACTGTAAAACCTACATAAACACATTGTAGTTGTTAGTTTATTTAAATAAAATCTAACAAAGAACAAATAATTATAAATAAAAAGAGAGACATAGATTAAACAGAACATGTTAACATGCATATAACAATCTGGAAAAAAGGATTTAACAAAGAACACAAGAAGCTAATAGGTTTGGGTTGTTTGAAAAAAAAAAAAAAGGTTTTAGTTTTAGCGTAATATAGATTTGAAAGTTTTTGTTGAATTGAAAATTATTTAGATTACTGCAATATTTATACAATAAAAGAAGTCGTTTAAAATATAAGTCGCTAAGATTTGGTAAGTTGCTAAGATTTTGTAAATTAGAATATTCCAAAATCGTGTAGATTATGTTGACTTTCCAAAATTTTGGTATAAATTATCAAATACGTTTTTCTTATTAACCGCATATATATTTTTTGTAGTAGAGATTGAATTTTTCTAATATTAGCAAAATAATTGTAATGTTATAAGGAAAGAAATAAAGTATGATGTGCTAATTACGTGGGTTGATTTTCTTTTCTTTAAGTGTAGTACTTAATTTAGGTGGATAGATTTGTTTAGATTTAATGGCATATACAAACGAATATTGTGTTACCATATTTGTTATTTCCGATTTTTATGTGTTTCACTTAATTGCATCATTGTTTATAGTAGGTATTAATATTAGTAGTGAACTGTTCGATATTGTGTCATGAATTTTCGAGATTCATTTAGATTTAGTTGCCGAAGATATTGCATTTGGGTTATCTCACTTAATTGCATCCGATTTGGTTCGGCTATCAATATGTTTGGTCATAGAGATTATCAATCTGTTTGGATACAGGATTTATATATTTTTATTCTGTTTTCAATAGCATTTCATGTAATAATATCTTAATATATGTCTACTTATTAAAAATGCTTCCCTTTTAATAGTATAGATTCCACAATTTCTTTTTTTTCATCTGCTTTAATCATAGTTTTGAACCTCGATGGAAACATGACTTTGAAATCACTTAAACTATGATATAACATGTATTATATTAGATAAATTGATGCAAACAAAATGTATGGGTGTATGTTGTGGTCCTTCCATGATTGTCTGAAAGATGAATAACTAATAAAAATCAAGTTTAGTTCATAGACTAGTATGAATCGATTTACATGTAATAGGGTAACAATAAATTAATTAGAGTTAGTCTAATAATGGAAAGGTATATACCTCTGTGTGGACCTATCTTTCAAATCACAGTTAGGGTTTATTCCATATAGAGCATATAGAGACGCTTAATGGACAAAATTAATCATGAGTCATGACCCACTAGATTCATTAATGGTCCATTAAAAAAGGACATCAACTTCACTTATATTTTAATGTGCTCTCTTAAGTCTTAATCAACACACTTGACCCAATAGTTTAAGGAAATCCCTTATAATAATTACTTCCTTCTCTGATTTTTTCTCTTCTTATGTTTGCACAGTAATCAAATCTTTTAACTAAAATCAGTTGAACTATCAACTATGGTACGGTTATGTCTTTTTAATCCGTTCGAATTAATTTCGTTTTAAAGCTTTTTTTGGTTTTTTGATTATTCAGTATTTTCTTCTTTGCGGGTTATATAAGTTTCATACTGATGACCATGAAAAATATATAGCGTGGAAACTTAGTTAACTACGTTTTGTGGAATCCTTATTGTAATTATTATAATATGTTATGTTATTCCAATGGCTGAAAGGTTGACCACTTGACCCACAAATTATAATAGGTCGTTCCCGAAACCTAAAAAGCTTAAGGCCTTAAAATTTACTGTTAACTAATTTACTAGTATTATGAAGTCTAAGGTTTTAGAGCTTAACAGTGACTTAGCAAGGGAAAATATATAAAGAAATTAAAATAATTTTGCATAATTTGCTTTTAGGCATGGCTATTTCAAGTCGTATCCCAAATAAACTAACTACAATTTACAAACACATCCACACAAAAAAAAAAAAAAAAAGGTCAATTCATTGATTATGTTCATCGATCCAGATATATCATACGAAGTCTTCTTCATTTGTCTTTTTTTTGTGAACATTAGAAGTCTTTTATCATTTTAAAATAATTATATATAACTGTATATACATATTAAATTAAGAGAAGCGTGTAAACGCAAGTCTTCGTATAACATTATTTGTACGCGTTCATTTGGTACTGAGAACTTTTAAAGTTTAAACATAAAAAGACAAATTACCTAAATATATAGTACTAGAAGAAAAATTCGGTTTTAAAAGTTATTATATAAATTTTTAGTACGGAAAAAATGATAATATATGATATACTGTGTTTAGCCATCTCCAAATGGTTTTAGCACAATATAAAAATAATAGATATATTTCGAAATGGTATGATTTGTTTTATTATTTTTTTTGGAGAAAAAAAATTGGGTTAGATCCACCGCGAGGGTGGAGAACCTTAACCGGATGTGTTCAAAGACCCGAAGGTCAAATCCCGTCTCTCCTTTCTACGAACACGGTATGATTTGTTTATTTAATCGTCCATTTTTCAAGTTAAATATAATTTTGTATACTGAAGCCAAGGACTATTTATATGTATATATACATATTATATTTTGAACTAAAGTGAAATAAATAATTAGATAACAAAACAAAAATAAAAATAGTTATGTATTTTTTTGGGTAGTGCAACGCGCTACAGTAAGGTATGTCTACATAGTTGCAATGACCAGTAGATAGTACATAGTAGCAATGTCCAGAAAATAGTACATGTGCAATAAAAGGCTGTTTATAAAATCATAACATCACATCACGAACTGTGGTCAAAACAGTACCACTACAATACGAATCTAGTAAAGATTCAGATCCATGCATTTTATTTTCATTTTCTAAATTCTTTTTTGATAGTTTGTTTAAAATAAATTTTATACTTTAATATATTATTCAACGCATGATATATATATTTTATATGCCTGCCGATATTAGCGGTTAAATTTTATAGTGTTTATTTAACAAATTAAACGGCACTTACATATCATGAGTACTCTATCTTAAACCTTGTAGTAATCTTAAATTAACATGTAAGTTTCAGCATAAACAAAACTTTGAATGGGGAAATTGTACACTAATCATATTTAAAATTTTTGATGTAATTGAGACAGGACTGAAAGATACGGATTTAAAAATTGTACACTAATCCCATTGGGCATTATATTTTATTAATTGAATACCCTTTAACAAAAAATTTAGCTAGAAAGCGAGAGAGAAAGTCAAGCGAGTGTGATACACGCGCGGCGATTTTTTCTCTCCCACCGTTTCTTCTTCTTCTGACCACAACCGCGTGCTCCGATCTGGGTCTTCCGTCAATTCCGGTGACTGCGAGGACCCTTCGACCCATGGTTCTTCACTCGCGACTCTTTGCATGTTACCGGCGAAGCTGATGGACGGAATCAAGGGAGCAGTGGAGAGGAGAAGAATCCGCGAGACGCCGATGGCAAGAGCTCTGCCGGAGGAGTTGCTACGCGGAGTGGAAGAGGGAGATTCACGGCGACGAACGAGAGAAGAAGGCAGATAGATCGGAGGATTGGAGATCTTGGAGGCTTCGCGGGATCGGTTACGATAGGGGAGGTAGTCTCCGATCCGGCGAAGCTAAACCACCGTCGAAGGCCCGCTTATCTACTCCCTGCTGCCTCTCTCTCTCACGACTGAGCGTGAAAACCTCCTCGATAAAAGGCAGATCGGATCTCTTCCTCCTTTCCAAAACGGCTCTACGGTGGCAGGACGGCAAACGGATCTTGGATCATCGTCTCTGTTCGGCTACCGTCGTCCAGGCTCACCGGAGGTCCTGTTCCGGCTGAGTATCCGCAAGTATGGGCGGCGGCTGCAAACGAGTTTTTCATTCTGCAGATTAGGGTTTCATGGTTCCCGGTTAAGTTCGGTTTGTGAACCCAGCCGGTTTTGTTTCCATCGGTTTAGCTTTGGTTAACTGTAAATTAGTTGGACCCTAGGAATTTATGTATATGGGCCTACTCCGGAAATAGCCCATTGGGCATTATATTCTATTAATTGAATACCCTTTAACAAAAAACAAAAAAAAATACGGATCATGAGAAAGGCTTGGGGTCGAGACTCAAAATGTAGAACCTTTTGTATTACTAACACTGTAAAATGAACATGTACTTTATTATTTAAATTTAGTAGTTACTTATTCCTAAAAAAATCATATGTTACGAGCAAAATATGCATGGTTATAAGCATTTTGATACACAGTATCAACTGGTAAGTACATAATTAACATTTTCCTAACTAACAAATAGCATGATACTATTACTATAGATGTAAAAAGAAGACATGATCAGTATGAATAACTTATTAAATATATGAACATTCAAATTTAATATATTATAGTAAAATCGAAATACGTCATTATAATTAACAAATTTAATAATGTTAACAAACAACATTACGAACCAGGTCCAAAGTTTTAGAAATTTTAGTTGTGTATTAGCAGAAAATTAAAAACTTAAGCAAGAAAAAGAAAAAATAGAGAGTAAGCAGAAATTTGGGTGACCAAGAAGCAGACACGTGCAGTGGTCTGGTAAAGGTAACAGTGATCGAGAAGTCAGCAAGTGTCCGTTAAGACAGCGACACGTGCTCTCGAGCCCGTCGTGAACCACTTGCATCTCATATATCTCCTTTTTTCATCATTAATCCTTAATTATCTATTATTAAATTCCTAAAACCACATTTAACTAAACTAAAAGCATATTAAAGTTAATCAAATGTGGTGTAATCCCACCACTTGACAAAGATGACACAAAAAAATATCTAGGTTATAAAAATTGCTCGAATGCAAAACAGTTGTTTAGTTCTTAAATTAATAATAACCTCTACCTGTTTTTTCCATGAAATTCGAAGTGATGTGATGTGGGTTTCGTATAATATAAGGTATATTAACATGGGTTTTGGATTCTTGATCAATATGAATTTTAATATGGGTTTTGGATTCTTGATTAATATGGGTTTGCACACAAAAGGATCAATACGTATATGATTAGTTAGGAGGAAAAAGAAATATAGAAAGATTTAATAAAGTAAGAAAATAGTTTTCATGCTGTCTTTGAATACCATTTCCTCCGTAAATTTGGTCATTTCTACTTTAAAATACTTTGTTTAGTTTTAGATATATGCTTGGATTCTGTGCATTAACTTTGATGATTGCATTGCATTGTCTCCAAAATAACATTTGTTTTTTTAAATGTGATTTAGGTTAAGTTAAACTTATGGTTGTACAATATATGTTGGAGTTGGTTTTCTATTTATCAAATACGATTCCCACATGTGAATTAAACTTCGCTGCAAATACAAAATAGCAAGATAAAAAAAATCCATATAATTTAACAATAATAAAAAGTGTACAGATTACCGAATTCCTCTAATCTGATCGACCGTATGTCACATAATTTTTGTCATTTTAACAAAATTTTGAATACCTTATGATTATAATAGTTTTGAAGAATCTAAATTCAAGATAGAATTAATCAAACCAAACAAACATTATAGGATTATAACATGTTTTGAAAAATCATAAATTGCATAACTGATAAATTGACAAAAAAAAATACATAAATTTATTTAAAGAATAGTTTTAATTTCTTTCAACATTTATAATTAAGTTGTAATAGATTACTGGAAAGAAACAATTAATATTGTTATGATGGTAAGAAAACAATAATTAGATAATAAATAATTTGAATATATAATATGATTATATGATTAGGATTGTATATTTATTTTCATATATTAGGTTTCTCATGATCGAATAACATATATAAATATGATGTAGATAATTGTTATAATTTTTTTACAACAAAATAGTTCATCAAATTAAGCTAAAGTTTTTTTTACAACAAAGTAGTTTTATCAAAAAATCTAGGGAAGAGTGGTTCTCCATCGGTTGTTCGTACTTTGTTTAACTAGTTTAATGAGTCCATCATCACACTAAGTCATCGTCTAGTGGTTGTCTGAACGATTTGTGGACATTGATGTGTGTAGATCAGAGAGAGCAAGAAAGATATTGCTTAAAAAAAAGAGGGAGTAATTCATAATTACTCAGCCAGCAATAATATCACTTAATTATCAACCAGATTTTTCTTAAAAATAAGAAATAAATAAAATTTTCAAAAAAAAGTAGTTAAGCTAAATATGAACGGTTTTTCTCGAGAACCAAACCATGGTAAATAAGCGCTTACATGGAGAAAAAAATCTTGTGATTGTATTTTAAGAAAATATACATGTAAAATGAATTTAAATAGAAGGATGTGTGTATAGAGAATATTCGTTCTATGAAAATAAAAATCATGAAAATCAAAAGCCCATAATATATTACATACATTGGGTATGAGATAATATGGAATTTTTTTTTTCATGTTGAAGAATTTGATATGTGTCTGACATTTCTATAGCATTAATATGTACATTTTTTATATATATAAAAAAACATCAAAGAATGTAACATTTCTTGTGGTTTTAATGCCAAAACGAAAAATTGTTCTGCTTATAAAACAATCAAATTGAATTCACTGAATTTTTTTTAAAGTTTAAACATTTTTCCTCTTTATCAACTGAAATGTTTTTTTTTGAAAAAAAAAAAAAACTGAATTCAAATTTTAAATCATAAAAATACAACATACTAGTAAAGATGATAAAATTAAAATTCAGATATTTTGTAGAGGACCATGGCAGTTCCAGTGAAAAAGTCATGTAGTAAGGGGCAAAAAAGGGAAACAAAAGATCAAAGACAGGTTTATGCCCCCAAAACCAATATATCTCTCTCTCCCATCTGATCATCACTCCTTTAAAATCACCATCAAAGAAATTCCAATTTTCTCGGATTTTTATTTTTTTTTTGTGTTTCTTACAAATCCCTAAAACCCTACGTACTAGTCCCTTCCTCTCCTAATTAACTCAACTCACACAGCTCAAGAAGCTCCTCTGTTTCTGTAAGTCTCAAATTCTCCTCTCTTTACACTCTCCTCTAATTTTTTAAATTTTCCTGTAAACCAATCTTTTTCACATAAAGAACCTCTCAATTTTAAGTTTTTATTCTTAATTCTTCAATTTTGATTGGCAAAAAACTCAATTCTAGATCTACGATTTTTGATTCCCTGATGAGAGTTTCTAATCCAGTAGAGAAAAATCTAAAAGTATGTATGTTTGTTCCTTTGAATTTGGTTTCTTGTATATAAATCAAAGACAAGAGCTTGACACCTGTTTCATCCAGAGTCCAACGATCTCTGCTACATAGAATCCACAAACAGCAATAATGATTCCTTTATAAAGATTATATTTAAATCTCCTTGTTGGTAACTAAGAAACCAACTCTCTCTCTCTCTCTCTCTCTTTTCATAATTAGAAACCACCAAATCTTTATTTAGAGTAGAAAAGTTTTAAAAATATAAACACCATTGAAATACTCATTTTATTGTCTTCTTATCTTTTAAAGTCCCTCCCTCCATTGATAATCGCTTCAGCCGAAAGCTATATAGAGTCTTAATTAATAATATAGCTTCTGATTCTTCATTTAATTAAGATGGTTTAAACTTTAAACTCTTGGTGTAGCTGTTGTTGTTGTTATGTCAGATCTAAAATGAGTAGAGAATAAATTCGAATCAGAATAACTGATAATCTTAAATATGTATATATATGTGATATGAAAAGAAAAGAAAAAAGTTAGATAAGGATGTAACATGTATATATTTATTAGTATATATCTAAAGATTTGTTGTTATGAGAGACTGTTGTTGTTTCTTTGTTTTTGTTTCATCGGTTTTAATTGTAGGCTTGTGGTTGATATCATTTCAGAGACAGTGCTTTTGATGACCTCTGCCAACTACAACAACAACAGCAGCTGCTGCTTCAGACAGAGCTTTGTATCTACTGACTTTTGATGGTGAAATATCAAAAACCCTAAATTAATTTACACTTTTTAAAATTTTTATTTTGGGTTTTTCCTCTGAGGGTTTTCATCATCAATGCTTACAACAAAGTACAGTGTGTAAAACCAAAACCAAACCCAAAAAAAAAAAAAAGACTGGGTCAGTTTTTTTTTCTTTCTCCTTTCTTCTTTAAATCCCCAAAGCCAACCCACAAAAAAAAAAAAAACCCTAAAGTTTAGATTTTTAAAATTTGGGGGAAAAAAAAACCCTAAAGGTTAGTGATGAGATTGTTGGTGAGGAGATGTTGCGGAAGCTCAGAGATGATGATGAGATGATTGGAGATCTAATGAAGAGTAATAACAACAATGGCGACGTGGTTGATAACAACAACAACAACGGAAACAACAACCGGTTAAGCCGGTGGCATCACAATTCATCCCGGATAATTAGGGTTTCTCGAGCTTCCGGTGGTAAAGATCGGCACAGCAAAGTCTTAACCTCAAAAGGTCCACGTGACCGGCGTGTCCGGTTATCAGTCTCCACCGCTCTTCAATTCTACGATCTTCAAGATCGGTTAGGTTACGATCAGCCGAGCAAAGCTGTTGAATGGTTGATCAAAGCTGCTGAAGACTCAATCTCCGAGCTTCCTTCACTCAACAACGCTAATTTCCCGACAGATGACGACGAGAATCAGAATCATCAGAACCAGACATTAACTACAACAACGGTTGCTGCTGGGGGGACGAATTCGTTGTCTAAATCGGCTTGTAGTAGTAATTCAGACACGAGCAAGAACTCATCTGGATTGTCTTTGTCGAGATCGGAGCTAAGGGATAAAGCTAGAGAGAGAGCGAGAGAGAGAACAGCTAAAGAGACGAAAGAGAGATCATCAGATCATCATCATCATCAAAGCCACACTACTACTTCGTTTACCGATTTGTTAAATTCCGGTTCAGATCCGGTTAACTCAAACCGGCAATGGATGGCTCAAGCTCCTTCTGCTTCGTCTCCCATGGAGTATTTTACTTCGGGTTTGATTCTCGGGTCGGGTCAACAGACCCATTTCCCGATTTCAACAAATTCTCATCCTTTCTCGTCAATCTCCGATCATCACCATCACCATCAACATCATCATCCGCATCAAGAGTTTTCGTTTGTTCCCGACCATTTGATATCTCCGGCAGGATCTAACGGCGGAGCATTCAATCTTGATTTCAACATGTCGACACCCTCCGGCGCCGGAGCTGCCGTATCCGCCAGTTCAGGTGGTGGGTTCAGTGGTTTCAACAGGGGGACCCTTCAGTCCAATTCAACAACAAGTAATCATCAGCATCAGCATCAGCATCAGCAGCAGTCGTTTCTGGCTAATCTACAAAGGTTTCCAACATCATCAGAAGGTGGTGGAGGAGGTCCACAGTTCTTGTTCGGTGCACTGCCTGCAGAGAATCACCACCACAACCACAATCACAATCAGAACAACAACAACCACCAGTTTCAGCTTTACTATGAAAATGGATGCAGGAACTCATCAGACCATAAGGGTAAAGGCAAGAACTGATGATTCTTACTGCATCTTTTGGGTTATTTTTTCTCAGATCTTCATTTTAATTGTATGCTTATTTTCGGTTTATTTAAACAAATGTTAATCTTCTGATTATCATTGTTAATGTGTTTTAAATTTGTTTAGGGTTTTGTTTTGTGCTAGTTTTGATGGGTCTTTGGAAATCATTTTAGCATTTGGGTTTGTAATGTTGTATTTTGTGATAATAGCATTTTGTTTGTGGTTTTGTAATTCAATTTTTAGTGTTTTTTTTTTTGGCATGAAACTGTTATTATTATTATTATTGTTTCTTTAGTTAATTGTTGCTATAGTACTATGATATACTGTTTCTTGGTATGCATGAACAAGGGTAGGTCAAGGCAATAGGGTGATCCTTTTAAGGATACTAGATTGAATCAAATCAAATCAAATAGTATCAGAGGAAAGTAAATACAGAAAATTTAAGTGAAGAGACAAGAAACTTTGAAAAATAAATTGCTACTGTATATACATTACACATATTGATTGATAAGTGAAGAAATAAATAATTATGAGCCTGAAAAATTTGGGGGTAAGGTATGGCCATAATGCGTTGAAGAGAGTGAAAATTAAAATGATTTGTCTCCTGTTATGCTCTATGTTTGGTTCCCTTCTTCCTTAGCATCTCTCTTCTCTTTTCTTTCTGTCTCTCTCTCTATATGTATTTGTTTTATAATCTAATGTACTTATGATTATATCTACCTCATTTGACAGCTGTTGTCTTCAACAATGGCTATTCCCAAATTTTCATGATCTGTTTACATTATTTTAAGTTTTTTTAACTTTTTGCTTTCATGGGCTACTTGATCCTTCTGCACCCACATGGCTAACCCATCTTTTAGGGTACTAGACAAAGTCTTATTTAATTCATTCTTTTTAGTTCTTTACATTAGAAAGCTTTCAACTTTTGTGTGGTTTTGGAATTTAGAGTAAAATTGTTTAACTTGTGATTCATGTGTTTTGAGGCTTAGGCATCTTCAAGTAATTTTCCAAAAGTGAGAAAGATAACAATATCCTAAAAACTTGAGACTGAAAGAAACTTTATTTTGGCATGGAACATATTAGAAACAAATAGACATTAGAAAAATATATTGTAAATACCACATGATATTTGTTGGAGATACTTTATAGTATAAAATTTGTATCAACTTATTAGTGCAAGTGTTAGGAATTCGCTTCACTCATAAGTTAGTGTCAAGATATTAATTGGTGTTTCAAGTTCCAATGTATGATTATATCGTCTGTGTTCATCGCGCACACTTATTGAGTTGATAAATCTTCTCTGCACCTTATGATGAATGAAAAGAGTCAAATGGTCCATCCATATTATTTATTATAACGATTTGTAAGTTTTATCACATTTATAATGATTTAAAAGATTGATAACAAAAGAAACAAACTTTATTTTGGTGGGTCATTGATCAGATCGACTTCGATTTTTCACTAGACATGACTTTATTTTATGGGTTATTACTGTAGACTTTACATAGTTGTTGTAGCCTTATAGGTAAGGGAGTAACTGAGTAAGGGACCATTTCCTTTTTGTTCATCAACTGCATACTAGTAAGATTATGGGATTTCGCCATAGGATTCTGTTTCCTGTTTTCACCTCACGTGAAGTTTAAAACTGGTGATATACCTAAACCCTAAAACCTGATAATTTAGAACATTGGCCCATATCTAAGCGATACACACCTAATTACTTTTCTTAGAATAGTTATTGTAATCAGTTTTTGTAGATTCCGTAAGAAAAGCCCAATATAAAACACTGTTTTGAAAATTTATAGACCCATTTGAGGTTTTCTTTTTTTACACATGAGTTTATTTATAGTGATCTAACAGAGTTGCATATGTAGTTTCTTTTCACTGAGTCATTGTGTTTTTTTTTTTAGCTCAATATCAACTATTCATTAACCAAGTTAATACATTCAAATCAAAGATACTTAACATTCCCCTCCAAAAAATTGGACCTAATGCGGACATCCAAATCAAATCGACTCATTGCATTTGGTTCAATTCTTTAGAGGGGAATGTTAAGTACCTTTGATGTGGATGTATTAACTTGATTAATGAATAGTTGATGTTGAGCCAAAAAAAAAAAAAAAAACACAATGACTCCCTGAGAAGTCCATGATTAATGTCAACAAAAAGAAAAGAGAAGTCCATGATTTTGTTATTTTCGAAAATAAAATCCCTTTGGTTGTACCTTTATTCAATCAGATTTATTCATGAATATAATAAAACTGATTAAGAGAGGAAGGTAATGTTTATCTATCTTTTTTTTTATATAATAGATGATGCTATGTTTATTAAAATTAAAGCAAATAAAATTGGGGTTATTGTTCGTATGGGCCTTTGTGGCACCAAAACTTTCAAAAACTGGCTTTCTGTCCGTGCTTGCGGAATGAGGGCTTTTTTGTATGCAAATTGACGGTTTTGCCCTCACTTAAAATGGGCGGGATGTCGTCCCTTCAAAACCGATTACTGTGCCGGCGATTAGATGTCTTTCGCACTGTTATGAAATTCTGTGGCTGGTAAGTGAAGATGTCGATTGTGGGGACAGTGGATTAGGTTAACGCTACCAAACCCTGAGGATATATATCTGTATTTGGGTTGCCGTGGACAATTGTGGTGAAGTTAAAAAAACAAAGGAAAAAGTAAACGGATCTGAGTAAAACTGCGTTATTAACCGTCTGATAGAGAGAGGCATCTATGAGCGATGAAGTAAGTTGAATAATATTTAATCTCTTCTTGCGAATGTAGTTAGTTTGTTATGATTTCGGTTGTGATGGTTCTGTTTTCGTTAGTGTGGGGCGTATGTGTTGTTGTTGTTGTTCGTATGAAGTGGAACCGGGTCATGTCTAGGTATTGTTGGTTTCAGAACGAGGTGGATTGTATGAGTTGATGGCGATAGTTTTTGGTTTTTGTTAGTGAACAACTTATGTGTTCTGGTTTTCATGTCGTTAGTTATTTGTAGTTATGAAACCAACTTAAACCTCCTTAACATCGATTTGTTCCCGTTGTGTCTGTGTAGGTGGAAGATAGACCCCTTGTGGTCGTTGTGGTAGCAGGGAGTTGGGAAATTTCTAATGCTGGAGTATGGGATTTTGTGCTTGCAAAGGAATGCTATGCAAGGACCGTGACTATGCGTATGTCCATGAGTTATGAAGAGTTGGTCTCACATGTTACTGATGAGTTTGAGCTGGCAGGACTTAACTTACAGCCAAAATTGAGTTATTGTCTTCCATGTCAGCTTTCAATCTTCTCCGTCAACAGAAGGCCTCCACTTATCATTACCAGCAGAATGGGTGTTTCAAACTTTATAAATGTTCGGAGGACTTACATTCACTTAAATCTCTTGTTGTCGTTGGACGTTTCACATGATCCAGGAAATGGTTGCAGTATCCTCAGGAAGGTTTGTGTGAGTAGTGGAGATGGTGGCACTAGTGGGCAGGATTGTGGCGACGCAAATAATTCTCAGCAAGACATTGAGAGAATTCGGCTATGTAGCATACATCTGCAGATGATGGGAGCAAGTAGTTCAAATACTTGTTCTTTGCACTCGGTGCAAGCATTGCAGGAATAAAGTATTGCAGGAAGGTTATACTTGTTGATGGTACAACTATCAAATCGAAGTTCAAAGGGGTCCTCATAGCGGCGAGCATGCAGGATGCAAACTTTCAAGTTTACCCCATAGCATTTGGGGTTGTCGACTCTGAGAATGAACTAGCATGGACTTGGTTTTTTAGGCAGCTTAGTTTGCTTGTACCAGATGCTCCTGACTTGGTAATTGTTTCTGATCGACACAGGGCTATCTATGCTGGAATAGCTCAGGTTTACCAAGAGGCTTTTCATGGCACCTGCGCAGTTCACATAGAGCGGAATGTCAGATATTTTTCTGGGAAAGGGCTATCAGCATTAGTTGAAAAAGCTGCACGGGCCTTCAACGCTGGTGATTTCAAGGAGTCGTTTGATGAAATCGTTGTCAGAAGCACCCGGTGTGCTGAGTATCTGAATGGAATCCCACTTCCACATTGGACTCAAGCTTTCTGTACTGCAAAGCACTATAACATCATGAGCAGNTTATATAATAGATGATGCTATGTTTATTAAAATTAAAGCAAATAAAATTGGGGTTATTGTTCGTATGGGCCTTTGTGGCACCAAAACTTTCAAAAACTGGCTTTCTGTCCGTGCTTGCGGAATGAGGGCTTTTTTGTATGCAAATTGACGGTTTTGCCCTCACTTAAAATGGGCGGGATGTCGTCCCTTCAAAACCGATTACTGTGCCGGCGATTAGATGTCTTTCGCACTGTTATGAAATTCTGTGGCTGGTAAGTGAAGATGTCGATTGTGGGGACAGTGGATTAGGTTAACGCTACCAAACCCTGAGGATATATATCTGTATTTGGGTTGCCGTGGACAATTGTGGTGAAGTTAAAAAAACAAAGGAAAAAGTAAACGGATCTGAGTAAAACTGCGTTATTAACCGTCTGATAGAGAGAGGCATCTATGAGCGATGAAGTAAGTTGAATAATATTTAATCTCTTCTTGCGAATGTAGTTAGTTTGTTATGATTTCGGTTGTGATGGTTCTGTTTTCGTTAGTGTGGGGCGTATGTGTTGTTGTTGTTGTTCGTATGAAGTGGAACCGGGTCATGTCTAGGTATTGTTGGTTTCAGAACGAGGTGGATTGTATGAGTTGATGGCGATAGTTTTTGGTTTTTGTTAGTGAACAACTTATGTGTTCTGGTTTTCATGTCGTTAGTTATTTGTAGTTATGAAACCAACTTAAACCTCCTTAACATCGATTTGTTCCCGTTGTGTCTGTGTAGGTGGAAGATAGACCCCTTGTGGTCGTTGTGGTAGCAGGGAGTTGGGAAATTTCTAATGCTGGAGTATGGGATTTTGTGCTTGCAAAGGAATGCTATGCAAGGACCGTGACTATGCGTATGTCCATGAGTTATGAAGAGTTGGTCTCACATGTTACTGATGAGTTTGAGCTGGCAGGACTTAACTTACAGCCAAAATTGAGTTATTGTCTTCCATGTCAGCTTTCAATCTTCTCCGTCAACAGAAGGCCTCCACTTATCATTACCAGCAGAATGGGTGTTTCAAACTTTATAAATGTTCGGAGGACTTACATTCACTTAAATCTCTTGTTGTCGTTGGACGTTTCACATGATCCAGGAAATGGTTGCAGTATCCTCAGGAAGGTTTGTGTGAGTAGTGGAGATGGTGGCACTAGTGGGCAGGATTGTGGCGACGCAAATAATTCTCAGCAAGACATTGAGAGAATTCGGCTATGTAGCATACATCTGCAGATGATGGGAGCAAGTAGTTCAAATACTTGTTCTTTGCACTCGGTGCAAGCATTGCAGGAATAAAGTATTGCAGGAAGGTTATACTTGTTGATGGTACAACTATCAAATCGAAGTTCAAAGGGGTCCTCATAGCGGCGAGCATGCAGGATGCAAACTTTCAAGTTTACCCCATAGCATTTGGGGTTGTCGACTCTGAGAATGAACTAGCATGGACTTGGTTTTTTAGGCAGCTTAGTTTGCTTGTACCAGATGCTCCTGACTTGGTAATTGTTTCTGATCGACACAGGGCTATCTATGCTGGAATAGCTCAGGTTTACCAAGAGGCTTTTCATGGCACCTGCGCAGTTCACATAGAGCGGAATGTCAGATATTTTTCTGGGAAAGGGCTATCAGCATTAGTTGAAAAAGCTGCACGGGCCTTCAACGCTGGTGATTTCAAGGAGTCGTTTGATGAAATCGTTGTCAGAAGCACCCGGTGTGCTGAGTATCTGAATGGAATCCCACTTCCACATTGGACTCAAGCTTTCTGTACTGCAAAGCACTATAACATCATGAGCAGCAACGTAGCTGAAGCTTTGAATAGTGCAATTGCGAAGATTGTCGAGCTTCCAATAGTGACGATGGTGGAGTCAATCAGGACCAAGCTGATGCAGTGGTTCTGCATTAAATGAGCGAAGGCGAAGAAACTACTTACCCTTCCTGAGCCAATATGTCCAAATGTGAATAAATTGATGCTTCGCAAGCTTGTCGAATCTGCTGGTTTGGAAGTAACTGCAGTTTCAGATTGGACATACGAAGTGAGTAAAACAGAGGGGAAGAGATACTTTGTAGATCTTCAGAATAAGTCATGTACGTGTAATGGCTTTCAGAAGCTGATGATTCCATGCTCTCATGCCCTCGCAGCCGCAAGGGTAAATGGTCTGTACGTTCCTTCCCTAGTAGGGAAAATGTACTATGTGACTGTGTTTGGTGACACCTATGCGGAGCTAATATATCCTGTCCCTAATCAAGGCGACGAAGATGTCCCTGTAGTTGTGTTGGAGAATGAGTTCAACCCTCCTACGAACCCACCAGGTCCAAGACGCAGAAGGAAAAGAAGAATCCCGTCAACCGGGGAACATGTGGTAATGGAGAGTATGAAATATAAGTTTTTGTAGAAATTAGCAGAAGTAACATCTAAATCTGCTGTTTCCATAGTCGATAATTTTTTTTGATACAGGGGAATAAAAGGAAGAGAACGGCAGCACATAAATGTTCAACATGTGGTCAGCCAGGCCATAATAGAGCGACATGCAAAAACGCGATTGGATAAGATTTTTCTTTAACTCCTTGCGTTCTTTTAATTCACACTATTATTGAACTTGTGTTAGAAAGTTCAACTTTGCGAAATTAAAAGCCTCCATTGTATCTCATCTCGATTTCGTAGGTTGCGTGGTTCTGTTTTTTGGCCACCAGAGGCATGGAAACTTTTGGATGCAGTGGAAGTCAAGTTTAATGAATGTGTACGCTTGCAGTTACGTTGCCACTTTTGTTAGTTTTTTGTGAAAGTCAAGTAGAACGAAAGGTTGGTCCATATGTATATTGTGGACAAGTGAAAGAAGGTCGAGATGTGGTTTTTTGGTGTTTGGGCAGATAAATCACTAGATAGTGAAGTGATTCTGATCCTTGTTTACTCCCTTGTAAACTACGGTTCATGTGGCTTGTTGAACCGTGTTTGGTACTTCTATGATGTATTAATTAATATTGACAAGGTATATATATAAAGCTTCTGGTGGATAATGCTTATTTTGCCCTAAAAGCAGGTTACATAGAGTTTAAGTGGTACGACTGAAATTAAGAACTATGCCTAAATCATACAAAATAGCATAACATAAGCCATACAAAAGTGCATAACATAAGCCAATGTCAATAAGCATACATATGAAGGTAGAGTCAGCACAAGGACTCGAACATAATTGCATACTTGAAAGCAAAACAGTTGGGACAAAGGTGGATGACGGAGAAGTTGTTGATGTAGCAGTTTGGGAGACCGCGAAAACGCAGCGAATGGGAATAAAGACCAGCATGAGGTGTACCCATGTCTGTTATCTGGGTTACAACCATTTCTGCAATTCCAACTGCCTCATCTACAGATGGCAGCAACGATAAGAAGGAGTTGATGACTTCAATACCAACATCAAAGGAGCCAAAACATATGAGGAATGTCCCAAGAGCAAAGCGTGCGTATATGTTAGTTGGGGCTGCAGAGCTGAGCAGATGAATAGGGGTTTGTGCAGGTCCGCATTGTGCTGCAAGACACAATCCTTCTACATACTGAGCGGTGGAGTTCCCAGCTTCCAAACATCGTAGTAAGAAAGGTCGATAGGGAGAGCCTTCATTTGCAAGAGGGCTAACAAATATGTATTCATCAATATCAACTTCTTCTAACACAGTGGGATCCAACGCAGCACTAGCAAATTGAGGACCAGTTGCGAGTAAAGAACCCAGCTCACGAAAGCCATGATGGCCAACCCGCCTAACAATGTCTACAAGCAATACGTGAGGAATGGAGTCCATAGACTTATTTGGGAGGTGTTAATTCTTTGTGAAGAAACTTAAAGTATTGTGGATTTAGGTTAAATAGGGTGAAGAAGTTGTGAGAAGGGGAAGTCAATTAATAAGCAGAATACCTAACAAAAATAAATGAAGCAATTATGAAAGTAGGTGAAACAGGAGGAGCTACTGACTTGAGGGGAGCAACAGGAAGCTGCTGGTAGCAGCAATAAGTTTTGTCAGTAGGACATAATAACTCTCATACGTCTAGGGATCAAAAGTAGAGAGAATAGGATAGCAGGATGGTTGAGGAAAAGATATACTGTAAAAGTAAATGCAAAAAGAGATGTCAAATATAAAATGAAGATGTTTAAAACAAAGAAATATAACAGAAGAGCAAAGTGAATAGGATAACATATACATTACAAAATACATAAAGAGATGATTAAAGATAATTCCTATTAAATTAAAGATGTTTTTAAAAAGTCATCTAACATAAAAGCAGATACATAACTGAGAACCAGTAGAGAAAACAATGACTGCATCGGTTGCTGAGGGAGCATGGGCCACATCTAGGAATGTCAACATATTTCCATGTATTTGCATGAGAGCGTCTCTTCTGTGGCCCAATCATCATAATTTGCCTCAAAACAGTACTTCCAATTTCATCAGCGAGTTCAAACGAACCAACAGAAGTCGCAAATAGATCAATGTTGTGAATGACATGATCATAAAAGCCAAGGCAAATTTGGAGGAGTGTTGTTGCAAAAGAAGCATGAGGCAGTACATGAAACGGGATGGACTGTAATATTTGAAGGGCTGTTTCGGCCTGACCATCTTGTGCGGCGAGTTTCAAACTCTCAAGGTAACGAGCTGTTGGATTGTGTGCTTGCAAGCAACAAGAGAAAAAAGGACGGTAAGGTGACGTAAGGTTAAGGAAGTTTGCATTTGAGAAAAGGAATTGCAGATTGACCATGTGCAGGACGGTACGATCGTGAGCAAGAGTTGAATAAAACTTGGAAGGGGCCATCATACCGAAGAAGTCAATAAAAGATGACTGGCCAACTCGAGAGGCAATGTCAAGTGCGAGATTGATATCTAGTTTATCCATTGCAGGTGGAGGAAGATTTGAATAGAGGGAGAAAGGTTGATGATAAAAAAAATTGATGCAGAGGTAATTGTTTGGTTAGGGTGAGAGAGTTATAAAGGTCTTTGTAATTTGGAGGGGAATTGGAACTATAGACTCAACCAAAGGTGTTGAGTCTATAAAAGACCAAAACTGTGTGATAGTGTCTGGACTAATAGTGGTTGTGTTCTTAATTGTTAATTTGATTTGATGTGGGTGGTTAACAGTTGTGTCATTAGTGTAGATGTGTTTGGAAAGTAAATGAAGGCGTGGTATGCTATAGTTGACAATAAGAAGACTATGAAGGGACATAATGAAAGGCAAACATTAATAGGAAATGTTGAGAACAGAAGTATACGACATTATAGTAAATGAAAAGTTAGACATAACTGAAAGAGATGAGGTAGAGAACATAAAGTAAACTAAAGTGTCTGCAAAAGGAGGAAGGTTAGACCCTTGAAACATACTCTTGATATAGGTCAAACGCATAGCGGATGCGGAGATTATCAACCTGCTGGGGTGTGAGATGGGAGAGCGTGTCATGAAGACCGTAAGCGTGCAGTTCTATAAATTTAACAGTTAACGGACCACAATCACCACCACGTTATTTTGAGCCAGGCCTGAAATTCTCTGGTACGTGACTCCGTTGGCCGGCTACTGAGATGGTAAAGCACCACGAACAGAGAGAATGAGCTGCAGTTACTTTTCAGTGAACGGTCTCATAAAGGAATCGACCTTTCGAGAGAGAGTCAAATCTTGGAAAGGGTCAAGTATGTTGATATGGCCAGATGTGAGATCTAGTTGTAGTGCTACCCAATGACGCTTACCCCAATTCATTGGGAGATAAACAATGTCAACATCTCGGAACCATTGCAGGATCTTTCGTCTAAATACAACCTCTCCACGCACATAAGCGGTAAGCATAGGATGCCAGATGACGGGACCATCTTGGAGTGGTTTTTTCCAGCTGATATAGGTGTTGGTAATGATGGAAGAACATGGAGTCAACCACCGTGATCCTTTTGTTTTGAAGAAAAGCACTATGTTTCTCCCAGATGTAACCAAGCAGCAGGTCAATGTGCTGAACAAAAGAAATGAAATATAAGTGTATGGTTATGTAACCGAGAGGAGATAATATTTGGTGCAATGGTAATACTGTAATACATTCATTGAACAAAATTTGTAATAACACTCACCAGGTTGGAAATCCATTTTTGCGGTTTCAAAATATCAGTGAAAACTGATCGATGAAAGTGGTCACCACGAATAATGTACTCCCTATAAGATTTGGCATAGGTAAAGTTAATAGAGGCAGAGGAGAAGATAAAAGAAGGAGAGGAGGTGAAAAAATATTGCCTACCTCCCAGAAAAGGTAGAAAGGTTGGCAAGGAACTGTTGGACTTGCTTGGAGCTTATCCTGTCCAACGTACTAAGAACAAGAGCTGAACATTTCTGAAAGTAATCTTCAGAAACAACCTTTCTGGGCCTGAGATTATGAGCTGGTCCATCCTCTCTAACGGGGAAAACCGAGTTACACTTGTCGAAATGAACTTCTTTTGTATGTCCTACATGGCGAAACGAGAAAATGTTAAGTTATTGCAGAGAAAATGGAAAGTCAGCGAGTAGCAATTAACGTACCCTCATTGCGGAGATGTAGGGGAGGTTCACATTTCGGAGTTGTATGCGTTGGAGACGGTTGATCGTCAGGGCAACCAATATGAGAGGCATCAGGAATTGAATCAGTTGGAGGTTCTACTAAGACAAATCTCTTATCGTTATTTGGCTGGCGGTTCAGAGGAGCAGTTGAGAAAACAGAGTTAAACCATAAGGATAATCATGAGAAGTGCACAACTATGTGGAAAATGATAAGAAACATACATACCACATAATTACTGGATGATCCAAAAGTATTGGAAATTTCTAAAGTTCCCAATGCCGGGACGTGAGATAGAGGGGGTTTGAGGGTTAGCCTGCGAGAAGATGTACGTCGTGCATCTTCCATCAGTGAACTTTTGACAGAGTTGACCTGCCGAAGTTGTAATATATGTTGGAAATAGAAATCTAACATATCAAGAGTGGATGGTTAATCAAAAGAGAGAATATAAATCATAGACGAACCTTTTTTCAGTTCTCGCCTTTAAAGAGGTGGTCCGCTTGAATCGCTTTGACGTAGGGAAAATGGTGGTATCGACGTTGGTAGAGTGGACATAGTTTTTTTATTCCCCGTTAGTGGCTGCCTGTACAGTGATCTTCTCAAGTAACACTGGTTGACCATAAGGATTGGTTGTGGTAGAAGAAGGAGAGAGTCCAATTAGAGCAGGAGAGGCAGACGGAGTTAAAGGCGAGGTTGAAAGATGTTGGTCTGATGCAACTTGCGCGGATTGGTGTCGGTGAGAAGAGCTATCTTTGCCTGTGGAGGCAGAATTAAACAGCAACTGGCCCAAATCAGCTAGCAAAGAGTCTTTCAAATCTCGCAACTTTAATGTAACAATACCATCAACATCTTCAACAGAGTAAAAAATGTTGATCTTTTTGCAATGCTTTCTCTTATTGGGTCTGTCGTGAACCTCTGAAGCAGGACTGACGAAGTTGCTCTTGTGGGTCTTGCGAGTTGACAGAGCGTACAAAGAGGGCAAAGATGCATCACCTCCAAATGAGAAGGATTTGACAAACTTGTTGCCAGAGGAGACAATTGCTTCTAACACCTGCCTTTTTGGGTCACCTCCAGCAGTAGAACGAAATTCAGTAGGTGCAGAAAAAGGAAACAAGACCTTCACCTGTAACATCAAAGCGAAAAATATATAAGAAAACATACAAAAGTACAAATGTGGAGGGGCGAACCAATGTAAGGGCTTACAGCTCGATCATGTTCAGTTGACAAAATATTGGAAGTATGGTATGACTTGCACTTGGGAAGATAAGTGAGAGGCTCATCAAGGAACGTTGACTGGTCTTCACTATGCGGAAGGAACTTGAGGATCAGCGGGATGCATCTAAATGCTAGCAGCTGAATGGGAAGAGGGAAACCATGAACATCAAGCGATGATTGTTTGAGTTTGTTGATAAGAGCCGGTTTATCTGGAATATAATCGCCAATTGTCACCATACGGAGAAGACGTTTAAAGGAATGGCGTCCCCAAGGGTAGTGAAGAAAGAAGTGAGTATCTTTAACCATCTCTACAACTTCTAAAGATGGTTTGACTGGCTGCGTTCTACAGAGCAGGATCCCTTTAACAATTACAACTAGTGCGAGTCTAAACTTCCGCCAGGCCGGCATTGTTGGTTTGCTCTTCAACAGTGTAACAAGATCATCAACTGTAGTGGAGCCAATGTCACGACCAATAAGTTTATACCAGTATGGTGCAGATCCATGTGGTCCTACTCAGTAGGTCTGCAGGCGGTGGAAAATGTTTGCATGAAAGGCCAGTCAATTCTTCAAACTCTATTAAGGAGAACCGCAAAGGTTGCCCAGAATAAACAAACCACATTTCTTCACAATTTGGAGTATAGAGTTGTCTACATAACAACTGGTGTACTAGCTGTCCAGAGAGGGAGCAACATCGAACAGGCAACGAGAAGAGAGAGCCAAGAGGAGAGTCCAACAACATTCGAAGCTCAGGCAACCCAGCTAGTATATGCAAAATGTCAATTAGGTACCGAGGTCTTGAATATGAGTTGATACGAACTACATGCGCAGGGTAGTCATTAACAGGGAAAATCCGTTCTGGGAGGTCACCTAAAAAAAATGTACGACAACAACTTTGGTTACGAGACGGATGAAAAAAGTAGACCATAAGGCCAAAACACATATTAACTGAACCTTCATTCTATCAAGCGTAGAGTAGTCAGTGAGACTACATTCCATCTCAAATCTAAACTTATGAGGAATCACCATTGATAGCAAAAAAACAAAAGCTTTATCACTCCAGTTATACACCAATCCCAATTTCTTCAATCTCAAACCAAAAGAACCAAAAATACATGAAACCAACATCGCAAATTTCTCAAACACAAAAGTAAAATTGATAATCTTTTTCACTCTGTTTCTGCCATCTCTGACTAATATAATCAACTCCATTGATTAAAAATAAACCCTAAGAAAACTAGTAATTGGTGAACCCAAGGGGAAAAATAAACCCTAAGAAAACTAGTAATAGGTGAACTCAAGGGGAAAAATAAACCCTAAGAAAACTAGTAATAGGTGAACCCAAGGGTAAAAATAAACCCTAAGAAAACTAGTAATAGGTGAACCCAAGGGGAAAAATAAACCCTAAGAAAACTAGTAATTGGTGAACCCAAGGGGAAAAATAAACCCTAAGAAAACTAGTAATAGGTGAACTCAAGGGGAAAAATAAACCCTAAGAAAACTAGTAATAGGTGAACCCAAGGGTAAAAATAAACCCTAAGAAAACTAGTAATAGGTGAACCCAAGGGGAAAAATAAACCCTAAGAAAACTAGTAATTGGTGAACCCAAGGGGAAAATAAACCCTAAGAACACTAGTAATTGGTGAACCCAAGGGGAAAAATAAACCCTAAAAACACTAGTAATTGGTGAACCCAAGGGAAAAAATAAACCCTAAGAACACTAGTAATTGGTGAACCCAAAGGGAAAAATAAACCCTAAGAACAATAGTAATTGGTGAACCCAAGGGGAAAAATAAACCCTAACGGCCGGAAACATTTAGTAACCAGTGGACATAAGCTATATACCTAACACATCATAGTTTTCTTAGCAAACTAGAGTATTATGTGACACCACATAACTAATTAGCTAAGAAACCAAAAGGAACCGGGGGTCGTGGTAAACCCTAACGGCCGGAGACATTCAGTAAGCAGACAACATAAGCTATAGACCTAACACATCATAGTAGGAGAACAATATAGAGTTCTCGGTGAGAGAAAACAAAAGGAATACAGGGTGGAAGTAAACCCTAAAGGCCGAAGACATTCAGGACACTATGAAACTCCTAGACGAATCATTGGACATAAAAGTTGTGAACAAGTTATGCAGCATTTAGGCGAGAAAAGTAATCTGAGGAAGAAGCAACCAATTAAACCAGATCGGGGATAGTGTTATAAAACGATGGATGCTGCCGAGATCAACCAATAGTAACAGGTAAGGAGCAAAAAAAACGTCTAACGAAATAAATTTAAGAAAGGATTAAGGATAACAGCATTACCAGAAGTACAATCACAGATAGAGGGCAACAACAGTACCTGAGTCGATTGAAGCAAGACGTTGGTTAGTAGAGGTAGGCATGGGTTTGATAAGCGAGTTGATGAGGAGAACTGCAGCTTAACCAACCGACTCTTGAATCACTTCCAAATTCACCGTCGATCAGATTTTTGGTATTTGATGAAAGATACCCGATTGAAGTTGGGCTAAGAATAGAGAGAGAGATTTCGGAGTTCGAAGCAGATGTAAGAAGGAACGAGAGAGTAAAAATTGGATGGCTGACAAAACTCCAAATTACAGATATGCATTGATGTCGAAGAGTCTTCAATGTCGACCGGTGAGAGTATCAAACAGTGGTATAGGAAACAGTGGGAAAGTAAACAGTCGGGAAAGCCAAAAAGAAATCCAATTAAGAAAAAAAAAAAATTGCCCAGAAACGTCAGAAGGTTAGAGATGTAATTTTGGTCAGGCAAGAAATGCCTAAATACAGAATCACGGATAGAAATGCTGTTTCAAACAATACCCACAGCAAAAAATGCTTATCCTGTAATTAACTCAATAAAATTAGATGATTTGTATGCAACGATAATTATTTGAGAGTTAAGCAATGCCTAACTCTGAGCTTAAGCAATGCTTGAAGCCTTGAATCATAAAATGTCACCATAAAGAGGAGACGACAAAACTAAGTTTGGTTGGAGACATGGGGCCTGTTCGTATTCTTATCGCTACATTAGCGACCAGCAACTCAAATTATAAATGACTTAACACGCAAGCATGCGGAAAGCAAGGAGAATATTAGTCGCCGTGTTTTCTTATTCTTGTAAAAATAGTCGCAGCGACCATTATATTGGTCGCCGTGTTTTTTGGCGACACCAACTAAGCCGGCAACATCTATTAAAAGAGCTGCAGCGACACCTTTCTCAATTTTCCATTGCTTCTTTTTCCACATTTATTGTTATATTTGAGTCGCCGATCTCTAGTGTAGCGATAAGAAAAAGAACAGGCCCATGTTCTTTATCTTTTTTTTTTATAGCGAAAATACAATTATAGACTTAATAATCATAACTTTCATTTGTCACCAGACCATTTGATTGTTGGAAGGACAATATATTCACTTCAGCAAAATATAAAAATGAAAAGCAAGAAGATTTCTTTGTAATAAAATTCAAATTGTTACTACTAAAATTGTTCTTTAACAAAAAAAAAAATTAAAATTGTTCTTTAACAAAAAAAAAAACTATGTATAAAAAAGCTAAAATTGTTTTATAAATGTTTTTTTTACAAAATAAAATTAAAAACTATACAATTACTAAACTCCCATAGATAACAAAAGCATATGATCACTTTGTTTTCTGTAAGTTATATAGTTTTGGTAAAAACTGTTGTGTGAACATATCTGATAATTAGTGTATTGTGACACACACATTCTACATTACCATTATTAATGTCCACTAAAATATGGATAAGTAATCATGCTTTTGTTGTCAAAAGCGAGATAAAAAAGGGTACAATAATTTCACTCCAGTCACAAACTTTTTGCTCGCCCGAAAGTAAACAAGTGGGCTCTCTTCTTCTTGAAGTATCCAATATCTTCCAAACAGACTAAACATATCTAACATATATTAATACTTCTTGTCATGTGATATGCATATGTAATCAATGTAAAGCGGAATTAGAAAAGAAAATAACATTATCGATATTGTTCTAAGTTGGCCATTTGGTGCTTTAAGACATTAGGCATACATTGAGTACTGCTTTAGGTACTCCGTTACAAACATCTATGAGACATTCATTGTTAAGGGTTCCCCGGTGAAACTCTTTTATAAAACACTTGTGTCTGAATCGCAACCATGTCTTATCACCAGAGGTTTACTAATTCGCTTTTGACTATGTACAAGATTCTTTAATAGTCCTCATTTGTGATTGTATGAAGCATGAAATATTGATATCTCTATCATCTTTTACTTGGTGCAGACATTTTTTTATGTGGTTGTGGTTGGTCACTTGAAAAAACACTAGTAAAATTTAAAGCAAAACCTCTATGGTGATGCACTTTCGCACAAACTCTGACACACATGACATTACGTATTTTAGCAAGCGACGCCGAATTTAGACCAAGTAGCATTTATTTGGGTGTTACATGATTCGATTAACAGAAAGTGCAAAACTTTGGTTATAAATTGAGTTCAATTTCCATATGTAATTAACATGGCAGATCATGAAGAGATTAATAATATTTAAAATATATGATGCATTAAGTCGAGATCTTTGCTTTCTTTTAATTAGAAATATAATGTTAGTTAGCTTGGAACCGAACCCAAAAAAGCCAATGGTGGTAGACTCAGGAGTCAGGACTTAGTGTACAGTGGTACTGGTCCCTGAGATGAATATTTTAAATTAGAGATTTTTCAGTTGGCCAACGAAATTTTTTTCAGTACTTACATTACATTGCTCAATATTATTTATTTAACAACTTGGGAGAAGAAGAAGTATACAAAGACAAGGAGAAAGCAAAGCAACTGTATCTCTTACCTACAAATAATATTCACATAATGAAAGAAAAAGAAAAAAAAAAAAAAGGCACATTGAAGATTTTATAAGCAAAAAAAACTTGCTCTTCTTGCACGATTGCTTTGCGAGCTGAAACAAAAAGCAGCCAGCGAATGCGGTTTCCGGTGTCCATCCAAGCAGATCGGAATCCGAAGCTTCCAAGCGACCAAGACCATATAGCATTGATGAATCTAGCATTAGTCACACTTAATACAAAACTGATCTTTATGCATTGTAGTGGTCTCTCTTTCAAACCCTGGCTACTCCTTGTGATTCATTCATCTATCAAACAAAGAAGAACCAAGAATTAGGTTGTGACAATGAAACTAATCATTTG
Source organism: Camelina sativa (assembly GCF_000633955.1). Classification (NCBI taxonomy): domain Eukaryota; kingdom Viridiplantae; phylum Streptophyta; class Magnoliopsida; order Brassicales; family Brassicaceae; genus Camelina; species Camelina sativa. Next base: position 22,460,483 of record NC_025690.1, read on the forward strand.
TAACAGGCACATAATCTGGTTGAGCTGCGTTCTAATTCCTAGAATCAATAAACCAATTCAGGACTAATACTACTAGTCCCTTGATCTCAAAATTGATACATAAACAGAGCATTTTCATGTACAATTCATACCTCAGATCCGACTTCGAAGTCTTCCACCATTTAAAACGAATTCATCTCAAGACAATAAGTCCTTCTCTTAACAAGCATCTTAGCAGCAACACCATAAGGCTCATCAAACGCAGAAGAAACCCAAGAAACATCACACGCCTCTTTCTTGGACTCACTGGGTCTAATCGCCACAAGGGTAGCTCCTTTCAACACAGTCCCATCAGGCAATTCCAAAGTAGGAGCATACCAAAGCCTCATATTCAAAGCAGGTACAAGAGTCCTCTTAGAAGCCGAAGAAGCTGACAAGGGTTTCACCCTCAACTCTTCCAACTGATCTCGGTTCATACACAACACACCTTGACCATCAACATCCGTGAGCACCAAGCTATCAAGCGTCTTATGCTCTGCTATAATCGGCTGCAACAAGTAATGTCTCGCAGATGCAGCAATCAAAGAGCTTATAGTCCATACAACACGAAGCTTAAGCCCTCCGTTTGTATAAAACGATTCAGGTATACTTCCATTATCTTCCACCACCACGGCGGCGTTGTTGTTGTTACTGGTACCAAGATCAACGGAGTTCGTCGCGGGGATGACAGAGGAAGCACCGAGGATCACACAATTCTCAAGCGTGGAACCAAACTCAGCTCTCCATTTCAACAGAACACCATCATCTATCCCTAATTCACCACTAGGAAGCTCGATTCGGAGAAAACGAAGCTCATCGAAGTTTTTCAAAACCTGAGTTGGAGAATGATGCGTCACGCCTCCTTGTTCAATCTCACCATCACTACCACCACTAATCAACAACGACGAAGCTGAAGAAGACGAAGAAGAAGCTGACGAAGCTGAAGAAGAGGAAGAAGAACCTGAGCGTTTAAGGAACTGTCCCAAAGCTTGTAACGGTTTGATCACGAGACGAAAGATGGCGGAGAAAGGAGTAGCGGCGACGGAAGCAACGGATCGAGGCTTGTCAGAGACGAGAGATGAAGAGTCGTCGTCGGAGATAACGCAGTCGACACGAACGACGACATTCTCGACTTGAGGGATCAAAGAATGGAATCTTTTGGAGACGACGCAGCAACGACCTAAGGATTTGACGTCGCCGATGTTGTTGAAGATGAGGAGGAGGATTGAGTCAGGGAGGTGATCGAAGTGGTCGATTTGTTGTTCTGGTTCGGGATGGATACGTGAGAGTGGATCTGATGAACGGAGAGTTATCGCCATTTCAGAGGGAGAGAGAGAAGAAGAGAATCAGATCTTTGTGGAGACGAAGAAGAAGAAGAAGATAGAGAGCATTAGAGAGAGAGAGAGAGAGGTTTGTGGAAGGAATCTAGCTACAGAGGGAAAACAAACAAAGGGATGTAAAATGGGAAGGTGTAAAAATAGACAGAACCCACTTTGTGTTTTTTTTTCTTTTGTTTGGTTTTGTCTGTAGTTTGAAGAAGGGAAATATATAAATAAAATATATTAAGCGCGTGTGACGCGTGAAGAGATTTTGATTAGTTTAATTAGGAGAATTAACAAAGTTATTAAATGATTAGAATTCACAAGTGAATTTAAAACAGTAAAATCCAAACACACGTTAAGTCGTTAACCATATCCCCCACAAATTTCCAATAGCCAAAAAAAAAAAAAAATTAGAAAAGCGAAGTTACAACAACGACGATATTAGAATAGACTATTAAGTAAGCTATACGATCGTATATTTATAATTGTGCAATTATTGTAAGGCTTCGTGGGTGTTCAATAATCAAATATGGATTAGATGAGAAGATACAGTTATATAGTTATTTTATACGAAGATGATTCATTTGCATGATATGGAATATGGACTGTATTAATATAATACACACTCACTCAATAAAAGATTTTCGACTTAGCTGTACCACATGATACAAGTCGTTATTAGGTCATTTGTTGCGAATTAATTGGATTTGCCTATAGTGCTCTGGTCTACTCGTAGGCAAGTTACTATTACATATATCTGTTCTTCTCTCATGTTATTGGATTTCAAAATCTTGTTCCCATAGCCATGAAAAAATAAACCAGGAAGAAAAGTTTTGCCGAGTATAATAAGCAGCAAGCAAATGATACATTGTTCTTTTAAGTATATTTACTATAATCAACGTCAGTGTAATATAATAATATATAACGTGAGATGATAATATTGCCTATTGGGGAGAACAAGATATGAATGAAAGTGCATCGGACAAGTCATGTGTTAAATCAGGAATAGCACAGTACAGAGCATTCATTTAGATCTGAATCAAAATCAATCAATACGGGGGGAAGAGACTTAGCAAGGAAGTAAAAAAAAGCTAGCCGCAGATATTGGTTGGTCTCACATGCACGTCGTGTCATGTGTCTCTTCTTACTTCGCACGCCCCGCCGGGTTCCACCTTTCATCTTCGTCGTAAAAACGCCGCATCATCCGTCCGTACAATCATCGATCGACTTTCACATTCTTTATCTTACATTGTACGTACTAACCTTTTTTTTGGATTTTATTGTTCAATGTAAAGAAGTTCATTACAAAACCAGTGAGAGAGCTCTGAAAAAAAAAAGGTATAATCTTGGTGGGATAAAATTTATAGGTAGAAAAGTAAATGATAAAATATAGAAAATGATGCAACATAATGGAGTACAACAGAGAAACATGTGACTATTAAATGCAAAAACAGCAACATAACTCCATAAAAAATAGAGAAACAAAAAGATCATGAAACATCTAAGATTCTTCCGTCCTAAATAACAACACTCTTGCATCATCATCATAATTCAAGAAAACTACATATTAATAAATCCAGCTATTCGTTACACGATTTCCAGATCATCTAACTACTAGTATTATTTCTCAGAATTATTAAGCTTTCTTGTTATGATCATACATATATTATAAATTGGGAAAGCCAACAAAAGAATCAATCATATATTATATACTATATATGTATGTTGTTTGTATTCGTCTATATATGTACATGTGCTCAACACAAACATATACATATTTGATTACGTTAATATATTGAGAATAAGCAAAAAGCAAAATATTTTCATCTCGGTCCAATGATATCCTAAAACTATAATTTTTTTTCAAGTGGACATAATAAAAGCTCAGAACAGTTCTCTCTGCACTACGTACGCATCTGTTCAAGTGTGCCTGTTAGGAGAGCAATGTGATCACCATGTGAAGTTTTAGAATCAGAAATTTCTATCAACGCTCCTGATATCTGAAGGAGAGAGATATAAAGAGGTTATTGCCAAATCAAAGAAGAAAAGAAAACTCGAAATAACGATTTATCAAAAGATTTCAGAAACAACAAACCCTTCTTATGTTTTCCAAATTGCATCCTCTTTTGCCTATAACTTTACTCATTGCATTCGCCGGGATTAGAATCTCAAGAACAGAAGATGAAGACAATCTATAAACAAAGAAAGATCATTTACATAGAAAAAGAGTCTAAAATGATAAAGAGAGAAGCCAACTTCTTAGTTTTTCGTTTGCTAACTTACCATCCAAATGAGTATGGACCAAGTGATCCTAAACCGTTATCTTCTGCCTGTTAATTAGAAACTAAGTCATGAGTAATTGAGTATCTCTATCTCCTAAAACATCTTCTCGAAGTCTTAGAACAATCTGAATGAGAGCATCTCTCACACTTCTGACTTCACCCAATACCTAATGGATATAAACAACTTGAATACAAAGCAACAGAAGAAAACAAGATTTTTAGAAAATTCAATAAGGATTTTATAACCTCAACGCGGTCATCCTTATTCCCTTTCGAGATATGGATATTAGCATTGGTCCTTTTCCTTATTTCGTTAATGACCGAGCCACATTTCCCTATAACCCATCCAATAACCTTAGAAGGAACAAGAAGTTGCATCTTAACTATTTCTGCATCATCATCGTCATTGATACTCTCTTGCAGAAGAAGAACCGCTTCAACAGCCATAGACTTCATATCATCATGAGACTGAAGAAAAACACACACCAAAAAGGAAACAAAGTACTCAAACAACAAAAACAATACCTCCATAACTTAAAAAGTAAAGATAAAAAAAAAAAAAAAAACAGAACAGAACAAAACCTCTGTAGCAGTGACGATGATAACACACTCATCATCACCACAGTTTGTTCTTGAGTCATTAACCTCAATACGAGAACCACTTGCTTTACTTATTCTTTCAATGGTTGATCCTCCTTTCCCGATTACACGAGTAATATTGGACAAAGGGCACAACACTTTCAAAACCAACTCTTGTGTTGTGGAAAACCCGCCAAAACCATGAGTCACAACAGGGAGAGATGTAGCGGTCACTGCATAACCTTGAAAGTCAGATACATGTAGTGCATTGAAATATGACGGAACACCCGCTTTGTGCTGAAGAATATGATCCTGATTTGAGTAAACAGAATTAGAAAAATCTGATGAAACTACACTACTAGCTGTAACATCTTGGCTGGTTGAATCTAGAGGAATCTTTTCACGAGGATTGATCTTGTACATGATTGCAGAAACAGCGAAAAGTGCTTTCTTCACGGATTCAGACTCACCAGATATCTATATGATAGAGAATAGACTGAAAACATCAATAAAAGTAGCTACAAAGACGTAATAAAGTGCGAAAATTTGAGATACTAACACAACAATATTGTCATACTCCATACCACAAGCATGTTAAGGATCCGAAACATCTTTAGAAACAACCTTAACACTAGCTCGAGTTCTACTTCTAATCCTCTTAAGTCTTAATGTTGGAACCAGCCTTACCAATCACACTAACATTGACTAGACGGTACTTATATTATTCTTAGTGTTCTCTCCAGCACTAGCTACAATTGCATCATGGACTTTAATAAGAGCATCTTGTGCACAACAAAGAGGCTCGGTTATAGTTTCGATTTCTTCATCTATTTTTTCTCTCTTTAACCGAGCAATAGATTGTGATTACTCTCTCGCATCAACAGGGCATAAGATTATGTTTCCCTTTCTTGCGCTCAAGCATTGTTAGTGTCAAGAGATTTAGAACCCGGAAACAGACAAATGCTGATTACAAGCACGCAAAGGACCAAACTTTCTCTAAGAAGAATTGAGATTAAGACTAATTCAAGTCCGAGAATTGTTGAAATTGGGTGAAACTAGACGAAATCAAAGTGACAAAAGTGTTCAATTTTGAAGGTCACAAGAGATTCGAAAGCATCAAAGAAAAAGGTTAGTACAGAGAGTCTGTACTACAGAGATTCTTCGAGGTGAACAGAAACAAGTTTTGAGATCGGTCGGAGAAAAGATCTCTTCAGAAGATGATAACGGAAGAAATCTCTTCGGTTCAGGCCACACTGTTAAGACCAAACCTGTATTTTTATTTATTTTCGAATTGGTTCCGTTACTTTTAATTGACAAATAAAGAACCCAATTTCGTGCAAAAAATTGAGTTGTTTTCGATTATTGACCACAGGGCGTAAATTGACTTCAAAAAGTTAAAAAATGAGAAAACAAAATATTCTGAAAGCATAAGGACCAAACGGTAATTATGTAGACAAAGCCTTCTGTTTTTGAGCTTCTCCTGTTGGTCTTAACAAGAAAAACTCTGTAATCGAAACCACCCAAGTAAGAAAGCCCTAAGGTTTGATCTCTACCCCTAACCTCCTAATTCTTATTCTTGTGTAAGGGTATTGAATATTTCGGGTACCTTTAGTATTGAATTTACTTCATCAATGTCAAAATCTTTTTTTTTTCCGCACTTCTGCTTGCATCGCTAGACTCGAAAGTTGTGAAATTAGGATTTCTCCTGGGAAAATTGATTGGCTTTTGGTTCATATGTATTAACTATATAGACTTTTAGATTCTGGAAGTAACCCTGTTTGAATGATTGAGCCAAGAACCAGATAAATCTAAAAGTTTCAGAGCATGGGTGTTACAAAAGTTTAGAACTTTGGTTAATTACATCTATAAGATTCTAATGTTAACTCTGTTTCTACATAAAGTTGATTGTTCCCATTTTGTGTTATTGATGTTTACGCTTGTTTTTTGGTTTAAAGCATATATAACAAGAATAAGAAGCCTGTTATGGAACAAGAAGAAGCAGAGAGAAGCACCAACATTGTTGCGTCGACCTCTGAAGGGTCGGATCTATCTCCAATTGCACGAGTGAAGAAGCTCTTGTTCCGTCAGATGCTAGTAGGAACCAAAGACGGGAGATTCTTCCTTGGCAATTTCCATTGTATTGACAAGCAAGGAAACATAATTCTCCAAGACACTGTTGAGTACCGTAGCATAAGAAGATCGTCTCCTTCTCCTACTGAACAGCGTTGTCTTGGTATGATCTTAATCCCTTCCTCTTGCAGGACATCTTGCCATGTCGATTGCTCTATCGAGGAACAGCTTTCATTGATTCAGCTGAAATAGTAGAGACTTTATGAGAGAATCTCCCCAAATTTTTCATCAATGTTGTAACCAATAATACTGTAGTCTTCTTCTTATCTTGGACCTAGTCTCTTCATTATGCCCAAATTCAAAAACTATACTCCCATGTCCTTGTATGATCGATGTTTCACATGTTATTGTGAAGAAAAAAATGTATACATATGCATTGGAAACTCTTTTGGAAATTATTTGTATTTACATTTAGAAGACAAAAAGTCTGAATGTTCTTATATTGTATTATCAACAAAGATGTTTGGTTTTCTTCAGAATCTGTCTCTGTAAGCTGTTCCATAAACAATGAGGTAGGGTACTGTTCGGACAACTGTGTCAATGGGAATGGCAAAGTTCACACCGGAAGACATACCACTCCCTGCAACATAAAAAGTGATCTCTTTTCAGTATCTTATTCATGTAGGAAGAAAACAGAGAATCAAAGAAAAGAGTTATGGTTATGTTCTTAGATTTGGTTAAAAAGATCATAACTTACCTTTTCGGGTGAATGTGGCAGTGTTCACGCCTATAGTATGGCCATAAGAATCAAGCAACGGCCCTCCAGAATTACCTATATTACATAACCAAAACCTGTGAGTTTCATAAAACTCAATGGGATGAGAAAGCTGATAGACATGTTTGTGAGTTACCTGAGTTAATATCAGCATCTGTTTGGATAGCTTCTCGAATGCTCTTCCCATTAGGTGAAGGTATCTCTCTTCCCAACCCACTCACTACCTACAAAGAGCCCCATGATAACAATCTTTAGACTGCAGAGTGTCTTATATGAAGACAAACTCAGGATCTTATTACTCTTACCCCTATTGTCAAGGTGTTTTCATATCCATATGGGTTCCCAATCGCGTAGCAACTTTGACCTACGCGTAGGTCATTCGAGGTACCAAGAACAACAGGGTTTAATTCGCGACCCTCGGTTTCAATCTGGATATATAACAACAATAGTAAAAAGGACTATACAAGTATGACTCAAATGGTTTGTATATATGTTCCAAACTTCCATAACATTGGGTTAGAATATACCTTCAACACAGCTAGATCATTATCTGGATCAAGACCCACAATTTTCCCATCCTTGGTAAATCTTGTTCCCGTAGCATCAACAAGAGACACCTACACAACAACCAAAACTGTGATTGTTTCTTAAGTTACTTGACTTGGCTTTGTGCTTTCTTCTACAATCGGATTAAAGAAGATGGAGACCTTACAACGTTGTAAACCAAACTGATCTGTAGCTAACTTGGCAATGACATGATAGTTTGTTACCTACATTGTACAAGAAACAAGCGATTAGTTCTTCAAGGATTTCAGAACACAGAAACATAACAGATGAAGGATCATATTGCTTACAATGTGACCAAGCTTATCCCAAACGAAGCCTGAACCTGTGCCTTCGATCTTTGCATTTTCCTCATCATTAGCAAAATCACCAGAAGACGTTTTAGGCAGCTCAATGTCTTCTATGTAAACAACAGACGACGAAGTTTTCTGCAAAAAAAATGCAAAATTGAGAATCTTTTTAAACCAGAGAGACTAACAAAAAAAAAAAAAAAGCTTCTGAATGAACAATTAGGGAGAAACCTGGAAGAGATTGACATTTCTATCTTCTTCTTCCTCAAGCTCATCTTCTTTTTCCTTCAATTTCTCCATTGCGATCGCAGACTCCAAGGGAAATCTCTGTTGACTGGAACCAAGCAGAGTCGACGCGAGCGCCAAACTCGAACCGAAGATGACGATTCTTCTTTTCCGATCAACGACGTCTACGTGATTTGAACCGGAGCACGCTAACACAAAATTCGACCGGTTAATTGGAGCTAAAGTATAGAAGATTGAGGAAAAAGCTTTGGAAGAAGCAAGAGCTATAGTCATGGCTTCTTCTTCTTTTGCTCGGAGCGCTCCTACAATGGCTCTCACTCAAACTTCCACTCAGAGATGATAAGGCAGATAACAGAGTAAAATTCGGTTTGGTTCTAGTTGAACAATTTGTTAACCGGATTCATTTTAGGATGTATTATTATTAAGGGTATGTTGGCATTTTAGTACATTTTGAAACTTAATTAGTGTGTGTGAGATATGAGAGTTATGTAGGACCCATTTGTGAGATTGAAAAATTAGGATAATTATTTAAATAGTTGTTAATATAATCTTTTTTTGGAAAATACAAAAAAATTTATATTTTTTTTCTTTATAATTTGATATGCATTTTGTTTAATAATTTTTAAATATATTCTATACATCTTTTTTATCCGTACACTTTATTAAGTGTACGGATGTCTGTACACATTATTAAGTGTACGGACTGTACACATTATTAAGTGTACGGATGTGTGTTCACCTTATTAAATGTACAGATATATGCATATCTTATTCAGTGTACAGATGTCTCTATACATTATTAAGTGTATAGATGTAATGTTTACACTTAGTAATGTGTAGAAACATATGTACACTTAATAAAGTGTACAGAAATCTGTACATTTAATAAGGTGTACAGACATCCGTACACTAAATTATGTGTACGGATATAAAATTTGTAAAAAATATTTAATATTATCAAATAAAATCATCAAACAAAATACATATCAATTATAAAGAAAAAAAATATAGATTTTTATATATTTGAATTTTTGTTTTAAAAAAAAAACATATTACCAAAATACTTGAATAAATATATGTTTTCCTCATTTCTCTTTCTCTCTCACAATTCTATCTCACAAACATTCTATTCACAAGTGGGACCCTGACTATTTTTCCAATTATAAATGGTACATGTACTATATTTCTAGTTAAGTTTGAAAAATGTATTAAAATGCCAATAATCCCTATTATTAACCATCATCACGTGACAAGCACACATATGTTTACACAGTGACTTATGTGGTGATTAATTACAAAGGAGAAGTTAGTTAAATTGTTTCATGATTGATTTACTAGCTATGCGTGCATCTTGTGCAGAGACTCTTGTTGCAAGGTGACGATTGACTCCGAGGGATGATTCATTAACAACTTAACCATCTCATATATGTTTTGGTTATAGATGCCTAGATGTTATTGGTAATGGGTCTTAGGGCATGTGCATCCATTGTCCCTCAATTTTTGTCCTTCAATTATTTTATTTATATTTTGAGAGTTTCTTAAGTTTTGTTTAGCATTGGTGTCCTTCAGAGTGTCCTTTAGGGTGTGGTCCTTCATATTATTTTTAATTAAAAAAATTAATTATTTAAATAAATCTATAAAAACATATTAAAGTTTTAATTTAAATAAAACATATAACATTGACATTAAAAACATAAGAAAATTACAAACTTACAAAAACTTGAAAAAAACAAAAAATACAATTAAAACATGAAAGATAAAAAACATAAACCATACAAACATCAAAGATAAAAACATACATTTTATTAAATTCATAGATTTTTTTTAATTAATCTTCATTATCTGGAAGATGTCCAAAGTTAGTCCAAATATGCTCAATCAAATCTTTTTTTAACCGTTCATGGACTTTTTTATCCCGAATTTCTGTAAGACGAGTAATTGTAGTGCTCATATTGGAACCCAAACTGGCGGCACCGACGGTATATGTTTGATCGACATCTTCTCCGTGTTGAAATTCAGAAACAATGTTTCGGTAACTGTATGTTCCTCTTTCATCCTCGATAATCATATTATGGAGTATTATGCATGCTCTCATAACATTTGCTATTTTGTACTTATCCCATAAACGAGATGGATTTTTAATAACGGCGAATCTAGCTTGCAAGACTCCAAAGGCACGCTCAACATCTTTCCGCACAGATTCTTGTTTTTTAGAGAAGAGAGAATTTTTGATACCTTGTGGGAGCCGGATAGATTGTATTGAAAGAGCAGATCGGCCTTTGCATGAGGAGATTTTTAAAATGAAATTTCAGATCGGCCGGAGCAAACAAATCGCCGTCTGAGAGAGAAAGAGTGAAGAGAAAGGAGAGAACAGAAAGAAATGATCTCGACTCTTCGGTTGTTTTTGCTTCACCCTACCAAAAAAACAACAACAAATAACAATAGGACACGTGTGGGGACGGACGAGATAAAATACGTCCCAATTATAGGAACGTATCTTCCTTATATTGTCAATTTCGATTTAAATTTGAGAATTAATTACTGAAGGACACTTGATT
>NC_025690.1:22471796-22490791 GCF_000633955.1 Camelina sativa
AAAGAGTGAAGAGAAAGGAAAGAACAGAAAGAAATGATCTCGACTCTTCGGTTGTTTTTGCTTCACCCTACCAAAAAAACAACAACAAATAACAATAGGACACGTGTGGGGACGGACGAGATAAAATACGTCCCAATTATAGGAACGTATCTTCCTTATATTGTCAATTTCGATTTAAATTTGAGAATTAATTACTGAAGGACACTTGATTGATATGCTGATGCACATGACCTTATAAACTAATGTTGGTAAAATAATAAAAAAGCCTAGTGTGTTTCTTGGAAACGGATCCACCACGTGACCAATCACAACTGACAAATACACACAGAGACGTATGTCTCTTTGTGACTTAAGAGTGTATCCATATTAGGAATATTCAATCAACAAAAACAATTTTTTCTTCGCCACCTTCACAAGAAGACCAAAGTCGCTCTCTAGACCTCTAAGGTACGCTCTCTGTTACTTTCTCTCGTTCATGATCGTTCATTTGATTGTTGGATTCTAATCGATAATCCAACGAGTCAAGATCCTGTGAATTTTAGAATCTGGGTTAGATTTTTATGATTCTTTGATTACTGTTGAAGTGTTGATTGATCTTTTTTTAGTGTCAGTCTCATTTTTTGTTTCTGATTTCTTGAATTCTGGAGTTTTTAAAAAGTGATTTTGATGATGAGAAGCTGTAATCATATAACTTTTCGTGACAGGGAAAAAAAAAAAATGGAGATAACAAACGTGATGGAGTATGAGAAGATAGCAAAGGAGAAATTACCAAAGATGGTTTATGATTACTATGCATCAGGTGCTGAGGATCAGTGGACGCTACAGGAGAATCGAAACGCTTTCTCTAGGATCTTGTAAGGGCAAAAAAACAACAATTCGCACAACAAAGAATCTTTCTTTTTAGTTTATTTTGGAGGAATTTAATCGTTTGTGTTTGTTCTATGAGTTGGAAAACAGATTTAGGCCTCGGATTCTTATCGATGTAAGCAACATTGACGTGAGCACTACGGTTTTAGGGTTTAACATTTCTATGCCAATCATGATTGCTCCTACCGCTATGCAGAAAATGGCCCATCCTGATGGTAAGTAATAATAAGTCTGTCTAGAGTTGTGTAATTGTGTGTAACCAAAAGACGATCTTGAGCTCTCTTCTCTTGTCAAGAACAAGACTTTTGTTTAGAGTCACTTTGTCCGATTGTTTAAGATCTTGAGTTCACTATGGGAAGTGGTTTCGTTATTGTTGTAGGCGAGCTTGCAACCGCGAGAGCTACTTCTGCTGCTGGAACAATTATGGTATTGATTCTTTGTCTCTCTCTCTCTTTCACCTGATTAAGATATCTATCTATTTAATGTATTCACGTTCTGTATTCTTTGATGTTTTCAGACTTTATCATCATGGGCTACTTGTAGTGTTGAGGAAGTTGCTTCCACAGGACCCGGGATTCGTTTTTTCCAACTTTATGTAAGTTTCATATAGTTCTACTTGTTCTTCTGAAAATTTGGCTTTGAATGGACTGTTTGTTCTCTTGATGCAGGTGTATAAGGATAGAAATGTGGTAAGACAGCTTGTAAAAAGAGCTGAAGAAGCTGGATTTAAAGCGATCGCTCTTACTGTTGATACTCCAAGGCTTGGAAGAAGAGAATCCGACATCAAAAACAGGTGAATGAAACTTCACACCATCACATCCAAACCAATTTGGTTTGTTAGATCTTTCGCTTTTCTTGATGGTTATTATCTTGCAGATTTGAGCTTCCTCGAGGTCTTACGTTGAAGAACTTCGAAGGGTTGGATCTTGGGAAAATAGTCAAGGTCATAAGATAAGACATATAACAAACTTAATTCGATCTAATAGCTCAATTACTAATACTTGTTGTTTTGCTCTGTTGAAAATTGCAGACTGATGACTCGGGGCTAGCTTCATATGTTGCTGGTCAAGTTGATAAGTCACTAAGCTGGAAGGTTCGTACATTTAACTCTTTGTTTTTGCCAACCAAGATTCATAATAATCTAGAAGCTCGCTGTCTGTTCTCTTCTTACAGGATATAACGTGGCTCCAATCTATCACAAGCTTGCCAATTCTTGTCAAGGGTGTTATTACAGCTGAGGATGGTAAGAAAACAGTACTAAGAATGATAAAAATATGCATTAACCCGTTTACTTGAAGTTTCATAATGATTAGAAAACTTCCTCTGATCATTTGAAATTTTGGCAGCAAGAATTGCTGTTGAGTATGGAGCTGCAGGGATAATAGTCTCTAATCACGGAGCTCGTCAGCTCGATTATGTCCCTGCAACTATCATGGCCCTGGAAGAGGTAGTCCTTTTAAGTGGATCAAGATAAAAAAAACTGTTTTTAAGTAGAGGTTTCAGCTTTCTTCATTGATAAATCGAGCAAAAATCGCAGGTAGTGAAAGCCGTGGAGGGTCGGATACCGGTTTTTCTTGACGGTGGTGTGCGCCGTGGAACCGATGTCTTTAAGGCCTTGGCTCTTGGCGCTTCAGGTGTCTTTGTGAGTTCTCATTCATCACATACTCTTTAGCTCTTGTCATATCCTCTGTTTTTCTCTCATTCTTTTCAGTTTGATCCCTTCATTATTAGTTTTTTTGGAATAACCCTGAACCCGCTTTTTTACCTCTTTTTCACATTGTGCCTCAATATTAAAAATATTCAAAACATAACCTCTGTTTTACTCTTGTTCAATTAGGTTGGGAGGCCGACTTTGTTCTCACTTGCAGCGGATGGAGAAGCGGGGGTGAGGAAGATGCTGCAAATGCTAAGAGACGAGTTTGAGCTGACAATGGCACTAAGTGGCTGCCGTTCCCTGAGAGAGATCAGTCGAAACCACATCAAGACTGATTGGGACACTCCTCATTACCTCCCGGCCAAGCTGTAGGGATCATCTTATTCACTTCTTTTAAAGGTCATCAAAGAAATGAAAAGAGAGAGGGTTGTTTGACATTTGTGATCCAATAATGTATTCTCATACAAACTTTATAATTGAATATTTTCATTAAGTAAAAGAATTGGATATGAGATTTGTAGCTTTAGTTCAATAAATCAATTTATGATGGTAAAAGTACTATGTAAGTTGAGGGACTAGCACTAGTTCTTGATAATTAAGAGTATTCGGATTTCAACTTAAGATTGCGATTTTCTTGTAAATGTGATAAAATTATATTTAATTTTAGTTACTTTTATTATGCGTAGAAAAATATATCTAGCAACAAATAGCTCCATTACTAGAGACTAGAGAGATATATATATATATATATATATAGTAACAATAAATAGCTTCCTTCAACTGAAGAAAAAAAAAAATAGCTTCCTTCAACCTCAATATATTTATTTACTATACAATATTTTACAACCTCAATATTTTATAAGGCATCAGAATTCAAATCTTTTTTATTCCTCCAAATAGAACTTTGACTTTTTGCATGATTTATAATCGTTATTTCTTTTTCTTTTTTTAATAAACGTAGTTTCGAGACGTTTCTGATATGGAACTACGTACATATATGGAACATAACAGAACTGATGAAATATATGGGTGTACCTTCACTGTATATATAAACTATTTGTTTTACGTGACGACCATCAATAGATAACAACAATTTTGGAGCAAATAATTCGGATAAAACGAAATGGTTACAACGTACGTGTAGCATTAACCATGCAACGTTTGTAAATACCATGAGGTCCATGACATCATCGTCATACATTCATCTGACAATCCCACCGATTGTGTCCATTAATATAGACATATCTACTCTATGGCCACCATATACGCTTTTGCAATATAGTGTCTATATAGTAATAAGTATTAACTAGTTTATACAGACGTGGATTCACTTAATACCACAAACACGTTGCCCATCATTTGTAAATTGCTCGAAAACTTCGGAATCTATGGGAATATTCAACAGGCTTTTGCTGGTTTCGGGTGTTTTCAGTATATATACGTACGTACGAGAAAATCTGCGTCTGATTTTCTCATCGTCATTTCTTCAGTTTCGTCATTGCATTAGTCATCTTCGATAGTACTACAGCTAAGTTTTCTATAATGCTATACAGAGTCAATGCATGAACCGGTGAACGCAAATGATCCTAATCAGAACCCATATATATTATTAAGCCATTTACAGAACAATTGTTTATGAGATAACAAGTAAAGGCAATTGTTCTATATAGAGATGGCTCACTAAAATAACATAATAACCAAGTGTTACGCAATTACGTGAACTGAAGTATAAAAAACAGCAGGATCGCATGATATATAATCAAGTCATATTGCATAGTCAATTTCTTTATATAACATATTTTAATTCTGAGTTTTTTTTAATTACGTATTATGTTAATTCTGACTTCTGAGGGAGTTTTAGGACGGAAACTGGTTCAAGAACAAAATGTTATTTCTTTATGTTTTAAAAATATGTCTCTGTCTCTACGATGCATGTCCGAAGAAAGCCAAATCATATAATCTAACCATTCGTTACTAACTTAGATAAATCGTTAGAACAATCGATCGATCAAACTATATCAAACCTATCTATTTTTTTCTAATTTATAAACATCATCAAACATTACAATAATTATTATAACTGATCCACGAGTTCACTCGAATCCACAAATGTGCCATGGAACCCATACGGTACTCTAGACGGTAGCTTAATCGTAGCTTCAAGCTTTAAACTAACGGCGTTAACTATCTGAAGCTCCGACGTCTCTTTTTCTTCGTCGTGAACGTGACAAAATATATAACCGTCATCTTCATTTTCTCCGCCGTCACCACCGGGCAAGAAAAACGGTTCGCCGCCGTATTTCTCGCCGCCGTAAATATACTTTTTCATCTCTCCGGTGGAAAGATCGACCTTAGCGAAACCGGAAACTTTTGGCCAAGGATCAGCGATAGCCAAAAACGCGAACCGGGTTTTTCTACCTAACCGGTTCCGGTTAACCATACCGATCTCTAAATTCACATCCTCTTTATTAACCAACAAAGCCCGGCGCGTGGCTTCACGCGTCCTGAGGTTTATCCTGATCTCTGACAAGACGCTTCTCAAGCTCTCGTCTCTCTCGTTAAAGATCGAATCCGCCGGCGTCATACACGACCCGATCACCACGATCTCCTCCGTCTCCGGTGATTCCCACGCGTTCCAGAGATGGAAACAGAACGTCTCCGGCGAATTCACCCATATGATCTCAGNTTTTGGCCAAGGATCAGCGATAGCCAAAAACGCGAACCGGGTTTTTCTACCTAACCGGTTCCGGTTAACCATACCGATCTCTAAATTCACATCCTCTTTATTAACCAACAAAGCCCGGCGCGTGGCTTCACGCGTCCTGAGGTTTATCCTGATCTCTGACAAGACGCTTCTCAAGCTCTCGTCTCTCTCGTTGAAGATCGAATCCGCCGGCGTCATACACGAACCGATCACCACGATCTCCTCCGTCTCCGGCGATTCCCAAGCGTTCCAGAGATGGAAACAGAACGTCTCCGGCGAATTCACCCAGATGATCTCAGAAGCCTCCGTCGCGTCTTTGGGCATTATCCCCAATCGCGAAACCTTTTCTCCGTCGAAAACCACCGGAGATTTACCGGAAATCATCTCGCCGAGCTTAAACACGACTTGCTGATCAGGAATCACCACGAAATTCTCAGTTATAGCGAAATCGTGGATCATCGTCGGGGTTTCGAGCGGGATCTCCAATTCCGGCGATTTAACGCCGTCCGGCGAGAATCTGAAGTATTTCAGGTAAGGCTTCTTGATGACGTCGTAGCTTAACGAGTGAAGCTCCTTCGTAACCGGGTCGAGTTTCGGGTGGGCGATCATGGCGGAATTTAACTGACCGTCGAAATCGTAACGTCCAACGGTTTGGAGATCGCCGGTTTGAGTTATTTTTAATTGGTACGGTAAATCGTCTTCTGACATAGCTAAAAGCCGGTTATTGAAGTAAACCAAACCAGCGTTGGCTACTCCGACTCCGTTTTGGTTGTTGATGAGACCACAAAGCCCACGCGCGTAAAACAGCATCAAACGTGCGATTCCCGAGTGGCCGTGAAGCTCGCCGATTGCTTTCGGAAACAACGGTCGACCCACTCGTTTTTCCTGAACCAATCTCTCGGTTTTAGTAAACCGACACGCGTAGCTAGCTGAACCGTTGGTTATTTTGACGGCGTGAACCATACCGTCTCCGTCGAATAAATGGTGCCCTGCTATTGGCTCGAACATCGGGTTTGCGCCGTTACGGACATAAACTCCGTCAATGCAGTCAGGGATGGTTCCTTCGACGGTGAGGTTTCGCCGGACGGGAGATTCAGGTACCGGGGAATAGTTTCCGGCGATTTGAACACGTGGATCGGCGGTTTTGGGAAGAGGAGTATCATGTTCACGTGAGATTAACGCGCGCTCAGCAGCGTCGATAGCGATGGCCGCCGCTTTTTGGAAAATGTTTAGCCGGAGAGGATTATGCTGAGGCGGAGTCGCGGTGGTTCGAGGTGTAAATAACTGGCGTTTTTGGGTTAAGTCCGTAACGTCGATCTGCACCGTGCATTTAATAACAACATTCGGCTTTCTTTTAATGGGCCTAAAGCCCAAATCAGTTTGGGTTTGAGGCCATGTTTTAGCACCACCACTCATCGGCATTGTAAGAAGAGAGACCATGGCTTTTGTTTGTTTTGATCGTAGTTATCGAAAGGTTTCAGACACTCTCACTGATTGTTTCTTGTTTCTTCTGGTCTGAAGGGTGAGAGAAGAGAGAAGAGAGAAGAGAGTAGAGAGAAGAGAGAGGTGAAAGTTCGATGAGAAGAAAAAAAAGAAGAAGGAGAAATCTTATATAGAGTTGGGTAAGAAAGAGAGAAATAGAGGAGAGTAAATGACTAATGACATAAGCATGCCGCAACAAAATAATAAAATGAAAACATTTGAAGTCGTACAGAGTAATGTATTACTAATACTTTGTGGTTTTTTTTACTTCTTTGTGTGGAGAAATTTTAAATTTAGTGTTATATTTTAATGATAAATATATAGTTTTAGGCTTTTTTAGCTATATGTTATTTCTGATAGTTTTAGGCTTTTAGCTACTTTATTTGTTGGAATCCAATAAAACAGAAGATTATATTCATCTTGTTGACAAAAGATGATAACTATTTTTTTCCAGATATTTAAAATACACTAGCTTCAACATTATGTATAACTATTTGTGTACTCATCAATCAAAAACTGATGTTTAAGGACGATAAATTCTCCAAATGATTATATATATCATGCTTTATAAATGATGAACAACAAAAAAGCCGGTTATTGAAGTAAACCACACCAGCGTTGAAGTAAATAATTTCAAAAATTGAGGGTTTAAAATTAAACGATCACTATTGTTAAGAAACTTGCTCTTTGGAAACTTGTAACCGATTGAGATATTAATTAACGAATTAAAAACTTGATAGAAGAAGATCCTAAAGTTTCAAGAAGCTAGCTTTCTCAACAAATACGAAGAGATCAGTAGCAGTAATAAATAAAATTTGAAATTTTCGAGGGAAGAAATGAAGCAGGAGGAAGTCCTCCTCATAATGCGTGGACGAAGATACCACGTGTGTATATCACTAAGCCAACACGTGAATTCACCAAAAATATAACTAAAGTATACGTAAATAATAGATTTTGTTGACGCTGTCATGAATATAGCAATTTTATTTTATTTTTTTATGAATATACAAATAATAAATAAACATACGGACGTTGAGAAGAACATAGAACATGCAAAAACATTTCTTACCAGGATTATGTGTCGATAAGTAGAGAAATAAGTGGACGTGGAGGATAAACTAGTGCCTCCCTGCCTCAGGTCGGTCAGGTGTTGGAATTGTCAGTTGTGATTTTTGTTTCTCTCATTTAAGGGTTTCTAAAAATTTTAGATTATATCACACAAATGTGGACATATATATACTTTATATCCAGCAATTTTATACTACTCCCTCCCTTTCACAAAGAGTGTCACTTTGATACTTTTCACACAACTTAAGAAAACATTAAAATATATATATATATATATCTTTATTTAATAAGTTTTTAATAGACTATTTTAATTATAATTAAGGATAAACTAAGGAAATCTAAGGTAAAAGATGTATTGGAAATATAAAATAATGCATTGGAATTGTAAAGTTACAGTCTTTGTGAAACAAAGAAAAATCTTCAGAATAACACTCTTTATGAAACAGAGGGAGTACAGAAGGAGTATAGATTATGATTATAATTTCTGTAAAACAGTTTTAGCCTTACTTTGTGACAGTTCAGTCAATTAATTATAGTTTATCTAAATATGTGCTTCTTTTGCCACACAGATTATGCAGTATATAATAACGCTAACAATTGTACAATTTACAGAAATACTTTTTTTTTTTTTCTCTTTTGCCAGTACCTAATTAATATTATAAAGCTTTCACAAACTATCATTATTGATAATGTATCTGATTACAATTAAAAAAGCGAATCCGGTAAAAAAAGAGAGTCAAGATTTGATGTATGGATGTTCAGATTCAATGCACATAAATATTCTGAGACTATATATACCCATCAAACCAGACTGAATACACTAACCAAAATTTACTAATATATACATTTTTGGAGATATTCATAAAATAAATTCTGAAATTAACACTTATTTACAAATATACCATTAACATTAAATAATTAATTTAATAAAAAATTAATTCTACTTATATTTGATTTTTTTTTTATAAAAATTAAGTGTTTTAAAAGATAACAAACATCATTGTAAATGTATAAAGATTTTATTTCCTTACTTTATAAGGAGGTGAGTGAAGATGTATTGTTCTTTTAAAATTTGAAAAGTTGATTTGATAAAAAATGACTTTTAATCTCACATACTATATTTTACTTTCACTGGTTTTGTATGATGAGTTTTTGCAGATTAAAAATCTTTGAACATGTTGCATAATCCTCCTAGCATGGCGGGTTAGACTATAGAACCAACACTAAAACTGTTAGTTTATTTCATATACTATAGATTTGTAGTCATAGTTTGGAAAATTAACTTATAAATTATTTGGTATATGAACTACAAAATATTACACATACTACAACATATTTTTAATATTCAAAAAAAAAAAATTGTATATACATAAAAATATACACTAACATACCATATAGACATATACCTCTATTTAATTATAGAAACCAAAACTAAGTGTTTTAAAATTTTATATTCTATCTAATAACAAATTTAATGTAATTAGGTTATAGACTGTATAAAACGTAAGAAGAAGAAAAAATATTCTAAACAAAATTATAAATTAATTAGATAAAATTTAATTAATTGGAAATTTGAAAACTAAATAAATTAAAATTATTATTTAAAATACATTAATTTATAATTTAATTCCACGGTGTACGACGGGTGATAACCTAGTATTGCAATATTAATATATGGCCTAGGACCAGAAAAAAAACCTAAAATGAATTTTCCTGGACATTACTTTAGCCTAAATGTATAACAATATAATGTTATGATAAAGAGTATAACAATATTCATGTGGCAATTATGCTTTTTTATTATTTAATGAATGCTAGTATTATAAAAAAATTAGGCGCTTGATGTTTTGGGTTTTTTTTTTTTTTTTTTTCGTCGAATAGTGAATTATATTGCTGAGTTGAAATATTCTTGATACAATTGTTGTTTTAACCAAACAGGTGGTCTAAAACATTCAAAATAATATGTACTATTTAGACATCCATATCTTGCTAGGAGGTGAGCTACTGAATTATTACAACATTTGGTGAATATAAATTCAACAGAATGAAATCAAGTCTGCCACCATCTAATATCTTGTATGATTCCTTCAATCGATGTATCATGATGTTTGTGGTTGAGTATCCTTGTGAGTACTTGACAGTCTCCTTCAAAACAGACATCAGTATGTCCTTTGATCCAAGCTTGTTGCATTGCCGATAGTAATGCTTTTGCTTCCGCTTGCAGTGAAGATATTGCTGAGCCCATTTTTTGTGAACCCCACCCCCTTGATACACCATTGGAATTCCTCCAAATCCATCCTCCTGTTGCTTGATTAGTGTACTTATCGAAAGCAGCATCATAATTACACTTTACCGTTTTGTTTGTTGGTCTTCTCCACATCGATATGTTTTCTTGTTCATTTGTTGAATTTGATTTCGGTGGGTTATAGAGATACCAGTCTTGGACATCATTCTTGACTCTTAAAGCTAGAATTCTAGGAGATATTGTGCAATTTTCAAATATAAATTTGTTTCTAGCTTTCCAGAGATGCCACATTGTCCACAGGGGTTGTAGAGAAGTTAAATCAGTCATTCCATTCATATGATCCATATCTAAAAAAGCTGTAATGATTTGTTCGCTGTCATAGTTCATTGTTAGAAAGACATCAATAGGTATATTGGACTGATCCCAAACTTGTTTAGCATAATAACACGAAAACAAGATATGTTCCATGGTTTCATCATTCTTGAAGCATCTGGGGCATACTGGATCAAGATTCATCCCCCGTGTGTTGAGTCTTGTAATAGACGGTAGTGCCTTTGATATTAATCGCCAAAGGAAGTGTTTAACTTGCGGCAAAATTTTCAGTTTCCATACTCTGTTTTTAAGTGAAGCAGAACCATGAGGTTTTGGTCCTTGTGTTATCATCATGTCTTGGTCGTGCATGCTCAACCAGTATCCAGATCGTACAGTGTATTCACCCAACTTGTTGTAATTCTATATTATTCTATCAGGCGTTTCTTGTATAGATAGATAAAGGTCCTGAAATAAATTATGATCCTATGGGTGAACCTGTGATAGAATTTTATTTTGGTCCCAAAAACGCCTATTTCCAACTGTTGTCATGAGATCTTTAAACAAACAAGGTTTTGAATGGGCACATTGTATAGGTTTTGAAGGATTTTCTATCGTAACTTTGTCATCATCTAATCTGGCTGTATTTCCATCCCCAATTATTGTTCTTACACCCTGTTTAAGAAGCTTAAGACCCTCTAAAATGGAAGACCATCCGTACGATTGATTGCTTCGGGGTTTTGCTTCAAGAAGAGTTTCATCTCTATAATACCTTGCTTTCATTATTCGAGCAAATAAAGAGTCAGGGTACTGTAATAGTCTCCAAGCTTGTTTTGCAAGGAGGGCATCGTTAAATTTAGATAAATTTTTGAATCCGAGCCCTCCTTCTTTTTTCGAGTATTGTAGTCTTTTCCATGCTATCCAAGGAATGCCTCTTTCACTATTACTCTTCTCCCACCAAAATTTTTGTAGAGTTGAGTCAATCTCATCAACAACACCACTAGGTAATTTGAAACATGACATTGAGTAAATAGGCATTGCAAGAGCTATAGACTTCAACATAATTTCTTTCCCTGCTGATGTCAAACGTTTAGTACTCCATGAGGATGTTTGTTGTTGGACTTTGTCAACAATGTTTTTGAACATCTCTGATTTTTTCCTTCCAAACTGCTCTGGAAGACCTAAATATTTTCCTCCCCCACCTTGGTTTGGAATGTTCAAAATATGTTTCAGTCGGTTTTGTGTTGTGCCATGCACTCGAGATCCAAAGGTGATTAACGATTTTGCTGTGTTAATTTTTTGTCCTGAATAATATTCATAGACCTCAAATGCCTCCTTAATTGCCTTGCAGTTTCGTGAGTTTGCTTGACAGAAGAAAAGGGATTCATCTGCAAACTGTAAATGTGTAATCGCTGGAACTCCATTACCTATTTTCACCCCTTTTATATCACCATATTGAACTCTAACTTTAATGAGATGGCTCATAATGTCTGCACAGAGGATGAATAAATAAGGAAAAAGGGGATCTCCTTGTCTTATTCCTCTCTCTGGTTTGATCAATCCTTGAGGTGAACCGTTGATCAAAACTGAATAACTAACCGACCTGACTGCAGCCATTATCCATGATATCCATTTATCATCAAAACCAAATAGCCTCATTGTAACCTCTAAAAAGTTCCATTCCACTCTATCGTAGGCTTTAGACACATCTGTTTTAATGGCCATATAGTTTGTGGAAACTCTTTTTCTGGCTTTTAGTGAATGCATAACCTCATGTGCTATCAATACATTGTCTGTTATCAAACGTCACGGTATGAACGCTGCTTGATTGTCTGAGACAATGTTATCTAAGTGTTTTTTAAGTCGATTTACCAAACATTTGGATATTATTTTGTAAAGAACATTACAAAGAGCTATTGGTCTGTAATCTGTCAAAGTTGGTGCATTTGTTACTTTCGGAATCATGCATATATTGGTATGATTTAAACCTGATTTCATGTAGGCATTCTCGAAAAAGTCTTTAACCTCTGCTACAACATCATCTCCAATAATGTTCCAGTAACGTTTATAAAACCTAGCAGTGAGTCCATCAGGTCCTGGTGCTTTATCATCACCAATAGATGTGAGAGCCTCGAGAATTTCATCACTTGTAAACTCTTTAGTAATAGCTTCATTTATTTCTGTAGTTACCGTAGGTTGAAAGTCTCCAAAGTCAATCGGTGATACTGGAATCCGACTTGAAGTATACATCTTTGTAAAATAATCTTGAGCATGCAGGCCGATTTCCTCATCACCATTGTATGTGTTTTGATGCTCATCTTGTATTGTCGTGATGTAGTTCCTCGAGTATCTTGTTTTCGTGCTTGCATGATAATATGCTGTGTTCCGATCTCTCATAGATAACCATTGTTTCCTGCTTTTAGTTTTCCAATAATATTCTTCATCTCTGTATGCTTGACTCAATTTTCTCTGCAACATTGGAATACGATTTCTCTCTTGTCTGTTTAGGCTTTCCATAGTTTTGTTGACAGCAGCTTGAAAGTAGTCTATCCTCTTCCTCGCATTTAAGTTTGATCCATGTTTCTTCCTTGACATAGCTCTCCTACAGCTTGATATTTGATCGCAAATAGAGTAACGATCTTGTGATTTGCAATAATTCCAGCCTGCTTCCACCACTTTTTCAAAGTTATCAATTTCTGTTAATCGCTTATCAAAGCGGAAAGGCTTGTGACTTCTGGTTTGTTTAGATTCGAAGTTTATAAGTATAGGTTTGTGGTCTGAACCATTGAACTCCAAAAACTCCGCCTCTGCAGATGGAAAAGATGCAGAGTATTGAGAGTTGATCATTGCTCTATCTAGAAAGCACTTGATAGTATAATCTCTCCTCTCTCCAACCCATGAGAAACGATCTCTTATCGACTTTAAATCTTTTAAGTCACAGTTCGACAACATGTTTCGAAATCTTCTAAAGGTCCACTCTTCTCTTAATGGTCCTCCTATCTTCTCTTGGTTGGATATTATTTCATTGAAATCACCAGCTAGCAACCAAGGGCCATTTTTTGTTTCACTTAACTCTACTAGATGATCCCAAAACAAATGTCTTCGAGTGGGATTTGGATCACCATACACACCAGAAAAATAGAAGCTAATATTATTATAGTCAATATGTACATCGATTATTCTTTCATCCTGATACAGAGAGGATAAAGAAACATCATCTACCCACATGAGGGCTAGACCACCACTCCTTCCTTGAGGGGGTTGTGTTATTACATTATTAAATCCTAATACATAAGCAAAGTCACACACAACTGAACAACTATTTAAAGTTTCACACAGAAATAACAAACTTGGCTTTAAAATACGAACAAGATGCCGAAGGCGAAATTGTGTCATAGGTGAACATATGCCTTGGCAGTTCCAGGTAACGACTCTCATGGAGGAAGTGGGGGTACCGGGCCCCCCGCGCCTCCGTCCATTGCTGTTCCGCTGCAGGAGCCTGCAGACTCAACCCTCCCCTTCTTCTTGATCTGACTCAGGACCATCAGATCTTCTGCTTCCTCAAATTCTTGATAGTAGCTTTCCAACTCCTTGCGGCTTCTCTTTGTGTTAAACATGCTGTTGTTTGTCGTACGCCCAGGTTCAGTTGTTGTGGTCATCATCTCTCCCTTGTCCTTCGCATACTTAGTAAACAAATAACGAAGTCTCTCTGCTGTAAGGTCACTATCCTCGAAAATACTTGGAGCAGAGGAATCATCTGATTCGGTGATGATGAACTCACGGTTATTAACACCTCTTCCCACACCCGGGATTTCATCAAATGGTTCTATCGTTTGCAGAGTGTTGGTTTCAGAACCATGATCACCACGGTTGTTATTGTCGTTGTCTCTTTCTGGATTATCAAATCCATCAGGTTCATAGCCATCATATCCATCCTCATGTTTGTCCTCAATTTGGCCCTCATGTGGTTGATCTTCAAAAGAGAGAGGACATTCCTTCGCTTCGTGTTGAAGTGATCCACATTTCATACAGAAGTTACGGAGACGTTCATATTTGAATTTTTAGAATGGTGTTCTCGTCTCCACCAAACTGAAAATTCCTTTGGAAACGCAACGCCTGATCTATGTTCCAATTGACACAGATCCTTACAAACTCGACCAGGTTTGCGTTTTCATCATAGTCAGTGTTAACCACATCGCCAATTTGGTTGCCAATGTAGTTAACCATAGCCGTGTTCAAGAACTGTATTGGAATCCCTCGCACTTGTATCCAGAATGGGATAATCTTCATGTCTTCGTCAGAAATGTTTGGAAACCATCGGTGTGTTGTCAGCATCCACTCGTTAAAGGCCCACGGTCCTCGACGAAGAACTAGATTCAGCGCCTCCTCTGTTTTGAAAATAAACAGAGCTTTCCCGTTTCCTAGTATTCTTCCACGACAAGCATCACCGAGACCCCAGATTCTTGGCATTTGTCCTACTACGGCACGAAGATTTTGTTTTTTTGGATTCACCACTGTGACAACAATCGAGTATCGGTTGTCATTGATCGCTTTTCCGCACAAAGCAGAAGGAAGGGCAATTGGAGCATCGTTAATCCCTAAGTCAAGATTCTGAAGGGATTTACGAACGTAATCACTCATCGTGTTTTGTTGAATACAACTTTTTAGTGTAGTGAAGAAGATCGGTGAGTGAAACTTGTCGATCTTTGAAGAAAATCCATCATATTTATAGCGTTTTGACCATGGCGGTTTCTCATGGCAGTTATCCCACAATAATTTCGGGGAAAGTAAACCACCGACAGATAACTGCCGCAGAGAGCAACCGTTAAAAACAACCACTAAACTGTATATTTTTGTCGGAAAAACACTCCGAAGAGGAGAAACAAAACAATCTACACGTCGGCGGTTACAAAACCTGCCATCGCCTTCCGTATCGCCTCTTGAGAGAACAGACATAATTGTTAGTCTTTTTTGCCTGATGTTTTGGGTTATCAGGTTATTACAATACAATATTTAAGTAGATGATCATACGTACTAGGAATGATTAATTTATAAAACAAGACCCACTAGAATTTAACCCGCGGATGGGATAATATTTTTTATTTTAAAAATTTCAAATTTATATTATATTTATTTTTTATTTTATTGTTATTTTATTAATTTTAAAAATATAAAATTTTACAGGTATTTGATATAAGTATTCAAAATATAGGATTTTTGTAGTGTTTTCAAGGTTTTAACCTGTGTGGTATATGTATAGCCTAGTAATACATTTATCTCCTGGTACACATCTAAAAGTGTTTAAAAAAAAAATTCCACTTAACTCCCTATATGGGATTAATGCCAACCCGTCTCACTAAAATCAAAATAAGTTTTTGCGTTAAAAAAAATCAAAATAAGTGTTTTTATCAAGTTTAATTATGTTAGTTGTTTACCAAATTAGCATATTTTTATAGTTTATAATTTTTCCAGGTCAATATATAGTTTATGATAATTAATAGAATTCTAAATTTTTGGTAATTCCTCAAAAAATAAAAAATAAACCAAATTATATGGGGGGGTTCAACATATTTAATGTGATATTTTATAATTAGATTTTCGGTTTAAGAAATTTATTAATGTTAATATAATTATGGATGTTGTAAACTTTTGTTATGGAAAATCTGTTATATATCATTTAAATTTGAGAGATTATAGCATCCATAAAAATAGTTATAGAGATTTAATGGGTTAAAACTTTAATGGGTAGATTTGTTTTTGGAAAAATCGGAATGTATAGATGTTGTTAAGATTTTATGGCAATAAATGTAACAAATATTGGTCAATTTAAGAAAGTTTAGTATCTGAGTTTCTCTGCAATGTTATTTATGAAATTGTTTTAGGGGTTAATGTTGTAAAAAAATTAAATAAGTAAAATTTAAAGGGCATAAACCAAAATATACTTAAAAAATGTTAATATAGATATGTTGGTACGTAATGATATTTTGAAGGAAAAAAAGTAAGTAATAGTAGTATTTTTGTAAACTATGGGCAAAGGCACAAAAAGTGGTGATATGTTTGCATATTCCCATAATTAATGATGCAAATACAATTGTCTTCCAACGTCGTAATCTCATAAGTTCTTTGATTAACTGATATTTTTTGTGATAAATTGATGATCTATCTAAACATAGTACAATACACTATATTCAATTTTGTCGAATAATTGGAACTATAGAATTATTATTTACTACGGAAAAATTTAATGGCAGTTTATTTACTTGTTAGAGAAGACCTTAGATTAGGCTATAAAACTAAAACCGTCATCGAGTTTTTTTTTTTTTTTTAATTAGAAAACTGCAATAAAAGATAGTCAAATTAGGCAAAAACATGATGATTGCTATCCAGTCGTATAAAGTGTTTGAATGTTGCTAGCTAGCTAGATCCAATTGTTAGTACGTGTCCAAAATCTTGAATAAAAAAGGTATTTTAAACACGTTGAGGTGGTATAATTTATGTGAATTAATAATGAATGTGGTTACGCCAAGAAAATTAATGTTATTTTAACCTGTCAATATTTAGACTTTGCTATCTACCTATGAGATAAAGATGAGTAGAAAGTATTTTGATTGGTAAGATCAAAAACAAATTCGAGAGTGGTTAATAATAGAACTAAGGCAGGTAAGATATAAGCAAATCAAGAAATGTGTTGACCATGGCATCCTAGCCATTATCAGCATTTGATCATGACCACTCTTTTGCGTCAATGACCAAGCCCATTCACACTCGCACAATTCAAACACCACTAATAAGAAAAAATAACTAAAGATAAAGCTTCATATCCATCATATTATACATGGAATAAGTTAAGTGCTGCTGATTAACAAGAGAAAACTTTTTTTTTTTTTTTGTGTAAACATATATAATATTGTCAATTAGTTTTTTTTTCTTTGTCAATTTACAACTCCCGTATTCCACTGGATTCATCAGTTTAATTTATAATAAATACTACCATTGTTTCGTTAATTATGAAACCATTTGAGAAAATAACATATTTGTAAGAAGATGTCACACGTATTTATTCATCAAAAAGGCGAAATATTTGAGAATTGATGGTTTGAAATATCCACCGACCTCAACAAAAATAAAACTTTTCCAAACTTGAAGGGGGCCCTGACTAATATTAAAATGACCTAAAGTATAACTAAATCATGAAAATTGGGATCCATATTTCTTTATTTAGTTAGGTTCTAATTATAAAAACATTACTAATATTAATATTAAACTTCGATAGTCTAGCGCTTGAAATATACGCTATAGTTTCCTTACTCATAATGCTAATTTTCTCAGCGTAT
The DNA here is from genome assembly GCF_000633955.1 of Camelina sativa. Taxonomy (NCBI): domain Eukaryota; kingdom Viridiplantae; phylum Streptophyta; class Magnoliopsida; order Brassicales; family Brassicaceae; genus Camelina; species Camelina sativa. The sequence continues at coordinate 22,489,460 of NC_025690.1, forward strand.
ATACGAGAAAAAATCTACCTCTTTTAAGATTAGCTATAGAGCTTCAATGAGTAAATTATGGTCTTAGTGATCTAAACTATTTGATAACTCTTTAATTCTTTAGAGATTAGCTAGTCTAAGAAATGCATATTTACGAGAATAGAACTGAGAAAAACGAGAATCAAATGTTTGTAGATTTNTTTTTTTTTGTCTTTTCATTATTTACATATAGTGGACAGCTTGTTGACTAAAGAACCGACTTGTGTGGTACAAACAAAAGGCACAAAGAAAATGAAATGTCAGTTTTTCTTTTGTTAAAGGAGAAAATAAAATGTTTAAATAACTGAATCTTGATAATGTTTCAGGGAGAAAAGTCATTATAAGTTTTATAACTAGAAACTCCATGGGAAATGTCATTTGGTATACGAACGATGTGGTAAGACACGTCTATATTCAGATAGCTAGAGTGTATAAGTTTCACAAATGTATTTTAGATTTGAGTATAAATAAACATTTTTAAGTTTGATATTTATTAGATAATTCTCATAAATATAAATATAATAAATTATTTTTTTTTTCCAAAAATACTATTATTAATTATTATTTTTTTCAAAAATAATACTGTCCGGGCGCTTGTAGTTGAGTATGGGATTGGGACGTTACAGCGTTTCATATTTGATTTCTCTGCTGCATGAAAGTAAGTCACATTTTCCTAGATATTCTTACATAACTATGGACCTATCTGATGGCCTATTTAAATAACTGGAGAGAGGATTTACCTTCTCCCGAGTTTAGTCTCATATTTTTTATAAGCCTGAAATTTACTTTGAGTTAAAAAAAAATCAAATAAAAAAAGGTAATAATACTGACAGTCAGAATCTATTTATTACATTATATGTGCAATCAATTTAGTCAAGGCTAGCCTACTTGACCTTCAGTCGTAAACAATGAATTTATCAGACACAAATTGTTAAGAAAATATTTATTGAAAATTATCTCTCTTAGAAATAGAACTATGTACAGTATGGCGTATATAGGGAAATATTTAGGTTCTCGTTATTTCGTATTTATGAAATTTGGATGAGCTAGACTTTGTCGGAATATAAGTTAAATGCTTCTAACCAAAAAAGAAATCAGATAATCTTTCAAGAATATAGAAAAAAATATAGGGATCTTCCTTGTCAAACAGAGTCAGAGCAGAGTTCTTTTTTTTTTTAAACAGCTGCTTGATTAATTTGGACAGTGATCCTCATGGAGGATGTTTACAAGGAAACTTGGAACATAGAAATGAGAAATATGAGTCAAATGATTTTGAAAAATTGATTTGGCTAATAGATCTGCTGCTTTGTTGTT
>NC_025690.1:22490851-22499911 GCF_000633955.1 Camelina sativa
GGTTTTTTCCGTGGATCTTTCTCCCACCAATATTTAGCCATCATTTTGTTGATCTCATCACAGGTTCCTTTGGGTAGTTTAAAGCAGTTCATTGTGTATATCGGTGTAGCCAAGGCCACCGTCTTTATTAGCATTTCTTTACCAGCCTCTGACAGATATCGATTCTTCCAACTCTTAGTTCGTTTCTGTACTTTATCCACCACAAATTTAAAGATTTCTTTTTTCTTTTGACCAACCTGCTCCGGTAAACCCAAATATTTTCCACAGCCTCCGTCAGAGCGGAGTTCCTTATTCTATTATTTTTGGTGCACATTTTATATACTTAAAAAAAAGCTACATGTAACAAAAGAGGATATTAATACTTTTATCTGTTTAATTTTTTTTTTTCTTACGTTACATGTTATATTCTGTGTTTTATACTGTTCCACTATACATTCATGAAGTCAACACGCACGTTGTTATAATGTTTACCTTTTGATATCGTTCTCAAATTCTTTATTTTCAGATTTCTTTGGAAGTATCAAGTATGGAATCTTAATTTGAAGCCTAATTAGAAAATAACAGGTCCAACGAATGTGGTCGATTTTGTTTCGTTCATAGAGTTGAATATCTAAGTCGTGTTTCTTTCGTATCAACTAAGTGCTTACGGAAAGAAGTTGCCAATGCACAAAAACAGAATAAATTAATTATCGCTATTTTAAGTAAGAGAAACTAAAAATGTTCATGCTATAAGTGATTTATGAATATAAAACAGTCCATCTTACAATTCAAAGGTTTGGCTAAAAACCACTATCATTGACTTAAAATATAAAGTTCAAATCGAGTATGTATCTTGGGATTTTATGTGTGCCTTCACGCAAGTAAATTAATCTTTATACTTCGAGAGGTAATCTGCATTTTTAAAAAAATAAATGTACTTGTTTTTTTTAATTGTAAAAAATGACCTCTTTTAGTTTTCTAGATAACTAAAATTTGAGAATTTTCAAATTATGTTGACTAACTTCTCCACTAGAAATCAAACAAAAAAACAATTGATTAAAAAGTATATTTCGAATTTAATTTTCATAGAAGAAGATGATATGAAAATAGCTTGTATATTTTTTATTGCAAAGAAATTATGAAATATATAGATATATATATATATATATATGACAATACTTGGATTCACCTAGAGAGGTGAACCTCCTTATAAATAAAGAAACAAAATCTGTATATATAATTGTAAAATTAAAAACCCAAAATATTTTTTTATAATCTAAACCGACATAATTTCGTTATAATTATAGAATTAAAATCATAATCCTCATTTTAATTGTAAAATTTAAATCCTAACCATTCATTTGTAACAAACTGACATATAATTTTGATTCAACTGTAAAATCCAAATCTTAATTTTTATTTTTAAACTTTAACCGATATATAACCTCATTTAACTGTAATATTTAAACTAAACCAATATTTAACTTTCGTTAATTAAAAGTACGCATAATTTGTTTTGCTTTTTTGAATTTAATTTTGATTTATGTTTTAAATGTAATATTATAAAAAAAAATTGATTGATTAAAAAAGGAAGAGGTGAATAAAAGAGTTTACCTCTACCTCTAGGATGAACCCAATTATTTTTTGGGAAAATGACACCCACACCCACTTTCTCCTAAAGTATTGACACTTACACACACTTTCTACTATCCCTATACTTTTCTTATGTCAAATTACAACTTACACCCTCTAACTAAACTAACCTTCTCTTTCTACTTTTTTTTTCCTTCTCATCTCTCTCTCTAACTTTTCTCTTTCTTTTCTAATATTTTTTTTCTTTAACATTTATTTTTTATTTTCATTACTAAATTTTAAGTTTAGTAACTTTAGTTGGTGATAAACATACTAAATTTTAAGTTTAGTAACTTTAGTTGTTGACAAACAAAAAAAAGTTAACCTTATACCCTAAATATTAAATCCTAACACCACATAGACACTAAATCCATATAAGCCCAAAAACGTAAACCTTATACCCTAAATCTTAAATCCTAAACCCTAAACCATACACCTTGAACCCTAAATCCTAAACCATGAATTAAAAATATAGACACATCATCCACATACCTAAACCTAAACTTTTAACCTTAACCCCTAAATCCTACACCTTGAACCTTAGACAATACAACTTGAACTCAAAACATAGACATTGAATCTATATACCATCTAAAGTCTAAACCCTAAACTATGGTGATGTTTGAACATGCAACAAACTTGTCAATAAATTTCATCTGGATTGCTTGTCCACGTGGTCAGAGTTTGGTGGATAGGCTTAGAGATTAATAATGACCATGTTTGTTGTGTAGTATGCTTCTAGTGACACTTCTAAGTTCTAATATCTCTAATTCTAGCTTAAAAATAGTACAAAAACATTTGGCTAAAAGACATCTAAGTGGCTAAACTATAGTGATGTTTGAACATGCAACAAACTTGTCAATAAATTTCATCTGGATTGCTTGTCCACGTGGTCAGAATTTGGTGGATAGGCTTTGAGATTAATAATGACCATGTTTATTGTGTAGTATGCTTCTAGTGACACTTCTAAGTTCTAATATACCTACTTCTAGCTGAAAAATAGTACAAAAACATTTAGCTAAAAGAAATCTATGTGGCTAATTTATTTTGGACAAATTTCTGCTCATGTAAAGAATGAGCAAGATATTATAAGATAAGTATCCATAACTACTAATCCACATGATTGATATTCAATGTTCTAAATAAATCAATGTTGTTAATTTTTATTTTGTTTATTAACCACTTATGAGTGTATATGTTTCTGGACCAACACAAAATATGAAGCAAGGAGCTCATGGTGTCTATGGATTTAATTGTGTGGATGTTGTATGATGATTCTTTGGTCTGTCTACATTGGTATCCACAAAAAAATATCCACATGATCACATCCATAGCCACCATTCAACTGCTATTCTTCAGCTTAATGTCTAGATATGCTTTGTAAATTCATGGAGACCTATCCATAGTTTTTCTATCCACTAAACTTTGTTTTTTAAAGTGAATAGTTTTGGTTTTAGGTTTAAGAGTTTATGTTCTAGGATTTAAAATTTAGAATTAAAGGGTTTTGTACTTATTTGATCTATGTTGTGTTATGGATAATATGCTATGGATAAAGATCTAACCAAATTTATGTATGTATATTTTGTATGAATAAACACAAGTAACTATTTATTAACAATACTACAATTGATTATCCACTTATAATTGAACAAATGTTCAACGATCGATGGATACTGTATAATCTAAAAGTTCATAAATATATAGCAATATATATCTTAAAATGTAGAAAATATATAATCATAATATATTTTATATAAATAAATAGAAAATTTGTTTTATTATAACAAATAAATATATTTTACTTTGTTAAAGTGTTAACAACAAAAAAGAAGAGAAAAAGAGAGAAAAGAAGGAGAGAAAGAGGAGAGGGGCAAAATTGTCCAAAATGTGTGGACACATAAGCAAAAAACTTGGGAAAGTATAGGGAGAGTAGAAAGTGGGTGTGGGTGACACAACTCACACCCAAAGTGGGTGTGGGTGTCATTTTCCCTTATTTTTTAATCAATGGTTGTTTGTAAGAAAAAGAAGAAAGAAAGTAATCAATGGATTTGTGAAAAAAAAAAAAAGTAATCAATGGACTAGCAAAACCTACAATTTCTTAAAGGGCTGATGACAATGATGAGGTCCATATTGAACCCATAACGACGACACTTACATTGTTTGTTTTCGAGAGACCATAATTTTAGTTAAAGTCTCTATATGGGCCAAATTATCTAACAGATTATAATTTCTTTTTGATTAGGCATATTACTTCTCACACGCTCAATTAACATTAGAGCCCAAAAAAAGAATTTATTTAAAGAAAACAGTAAACAATCTTAATTTGATTATATTTATTTTTCTTTTCTAAACCTTAACAAAATAATACCAAACCAAGACTATCCGTATCTAAGAAGAATGTTTATCTTTTAAAACAAACAGAAATACAACTAGCGAAGATACTTCCTTCATAAATTATAAGGGCACGTGCATCGGTTAGGGCAGATTTGTAGTCCTTCAATTATTTTAATTTTATTTTGAGAATTTCTTAAGTTTGGTATGAGCATTGGTGTCCTTCAGAGTTGGTCCCCTAGAAATTTTTTTTTTTATTTTAAAATATAAATTATTTAAATAAATAAGTATAAACATATTAAAGTTTTAATTTAAATAAAACATAAAACATTGACATTAAATACATTAGGAAATTACAAAGTTACGAAAACTTGAAAAAAAACAAAAAATACAATTAAAACATGAAAGATTAAAAACATAAACCATATAGATAAAAACAAACATTTTATTCTATTCATAGAATTTTTTTAATTAATCTTCATTATCTGAAAGATGTCCAAAGTTCGTCCAAATATGCTCAAATCTTTTTTTAACCGTTCATGGACTTTTTTGTCCCGAATTTCTGTAAGCCGAGTAATCGTAGTGCTCATATTTGAACCCAAACTGGCGGCACCGATGGTATATGTTTGATCCACAGCTTCTCCGTCTTGAAATTCAGAAACAATGTTTCGGTAACTGTATGTTCCTATTTCATCCTCAATAATCATATTATGGAGTATTATGCATGCTCTCATAACATTTGCTATTTTGTTTTTATCCCATAAACGAGATGGATTTTTAATAACGGCGAATCTAGCTTGCAAGACTCCAAATGCACGCTCAACATCTTTCTGCACAGATTCTTGTTTTTTAGAGAAGAGAGAATTTTTGATACCTTGTGGGAGCCGGATAGATTGTATAAAAGTTGCCCATTTGGGATAAATACCATCGGTGAGATAGTACGCCGTCTTGTACTCTCTTCCGTTGACAAAGTAGTTGACCTCCAGAGCTTTACCGTTAAGAATGTCATCAAATACATTTGAATGATCTAGAATATTAAGATCGTTCATAGTACCTGGAGCTCCAAAAAAAGCATGCCATATCCAGAGGTCGTACGAAGCTACTGCCTCCAACATGATTGTTGGTTTTCCGGTTGATCGTGAATACATTCCTTTCCAAGCTGTTGGACAATTCTTCCACTCCCAATGCATACAGTCAATGCTCCCAACCATCCCGGGAAATTCACGTTTTTCATTTTCATAGAGTAGTCTTTCTAGGTCGTCGGTTGTGGGACGTCTTAGGTATTCATCGCCAAACAACTGGATTATCGCGACGGTAAACTCGTGCAAACATTTCCGAGCTGTTGATCCACCAATTCGTACATACTCGTCAATTATGTCGGATGAAGTACCATATGCCAATTGGCGAATTGCTGTAGTACATTTTTGTATAGGTGACAGACTAGCCCGACCGGTTGCATCCTGGGATTGACGGAAATACTGGACTTCTGTAGAGAGAGGTTGCACAATACGCATGAACAATGGCCTGTGCATGCGAAACCGTCGCCGGAATAAATAGTCCGGGTATGTTGGAGTATCACTGAAATAATAATTCCAAAGATTATTGTGGCCTTCTTCTCGGTTTCTTGGCATAAAAATCCGTCTCTGTGGCTCTATTGGCTCTTGAATGAGACCAGAATTTTCTGGGAAATTATCAAAAAAAGCATCAAATTCATCATCCATGCCATCTCTTTGGTAGTGATAATGGTATGATGAAGATGCAATTTAAAGAGAAGTTTTAAAGGAGAAGTTTTAAAAGAAAAGTTTTAAAAGAGAAGTTTTAAAAGAGAAGTTTTGATCTTGTTATCTTGAGGAGGAGGAATCGAGTTTTAAAGGAAAAGAGAAGTGGAGATCTTGTCTTACAAAAGAAACTTATTTATAGCAAATGATTTTGGTCTTCCGTGTTACTGAATCCGTGACTTCAAGAGTACTGATCCGTGACAAAAGGCTCCAAACAATAATGATCTGTGACAAAACGCTCCAAACAATAATGATCCGTGACTACTAGCATACATATAAGAGTTATGATCCGTGAATACAAGAGATATGATCCATGACTACTAGCATACATAAAAGGCTGTAGATAAATTCATACACGCATAGCTAGTATTGCTACCACAAAAGCAAATACCAAAACCATCAATACAAACCCATTACTAATCCTATTTCTGGTCTTCCGTAGCTCAAACACCTCCTTCTCTAACCGGTCTATTGTCTGCGCTGTCTCATAATCAAACAGCGTTGGTAGGTTATCTAACTTCTGAGATAGGACTTCACAGTGTCTGCCAATCTCCCGCATCTCCTCCGTAACAGCTTCATCCCACCACTTGTGGATATGCATCTCTCCATCATCAACATTCCCACATGTAAAGAACCTGCATTAACATTCATAATTAGCAAACACTTAATATATAATTAGCAAAACACTTAATACATAATTGGGGCTGTAGCATACCGTCTGTTGTGATATGAAGATAAGAGGGGCTGACCACCACAATAGCATACCTTCGGGAATCCGAACTCAACCTCCGGTTGAGGAGGGTATTGAGTAGCTTGAGCATTGTTCAAGCTACTCTCAGCCTCATCCATTCGAATCAAAGCCTCTATCTCCCTGTCCTCTGTGTCGTCAGAGTATCTACCATGTTGATCTGACGAATCAGGCTGAGAGTAGCTGTAGTCTTGGCCCATCTTACTTATTTGAAACATAAACAGAAAAAAACAAGAACAGGTTAAAAGATTAATCAAACAAGAACAAGTTTACACAGTCAGAAACGCAAGGATAATAGATTAATCAAACAAGAACAGGGTTACATAGTCAGAAACGCAAATTCAAACATATTTGAAAACAGCTAAAGTAATACTGCCATTGGAACTTAGCTACTACGAAATTCAACAATCTCAGAAATACTGAGCCACTTTCTTATCCTTGATAAGTTGATCAGCTTCACTAAGTGGTTCTGGTTTGGCGAGAAGTGTGTCTAGTATGCCAAGCTTCTGTAGCTTCTCCTTTTCAGCCATTTCCACCTTCTTTACTTCCCACATGCTCTTATAGTCAGCAAGAGCCTTCCCCTTAGCATTGTTCCTCTTCGCCTTTGCAGCCTTGACACCTTGAGGCCTTTCCTCAAACACTTCCTCACTGTGTGTTGACTCGGATTGTGAAGCTGCCTCGGCTTGTGAAGCTGCCTCGGCTTATGAAGCTGCCTCGGATTGTGAAGCTGCCTCGGATTGTGAAGCTGCAGCAGGTTTCCTCTTTCTTCTGACCGACGGGGAAGCATTGTTAATAGCGTTAAGGTTCATCCACTTCTGCTCAAACCTTAACATTAACCAGCAATGCTCCGTTGTAAACTTCGTATTTTGCTCAGCGAAGTAGATGTCGTGAGCCATCTTTAGCACATCGTTCTCCGAGTGTCCACTGCTGTTGAGCCTCTCTGCTGCTGCATAAGCCCCGCAAAACTTGCTTACGCACTCATTGATCCTAAACCACCTCTGCTTACAGTTAATGTTCATCCCTTGTTCACCATTGGCCACAGCATGGGGAGTCTCTGCATAGTATTTGTTTACCCTCTGCCAAAAGCTTCCTCCCTTCTGTTGATTGGCAATGATCGGGTCCTTTGAAGTGTTCAGCCACGCACTGATAAGAATTTCATCATCCGCCGGATTCCATTTCTTTCTATCTTTCCTAACAGGGACCTCTTGAGAAAGAGGTACATCCTGCGACTCTTGAGAGCTCCAAGGAGGTACTTCAGGAGCTCCATTGTCGCCAGGCGATGAAAATCTCTCATAAGGAGAGTTTTGATGGTGATGCGACTCTCCTTGACTGTTGAGAAGCTCTAAATAACTAGAGGACTGACTATATGGATTGTAAGAACTCATAAGAAGAAGAGTTTTGGATGATGAGGGTTCGGAAATGTTGTTGGTTTAACAAGGAGAGAGATAGAAGATGATGGATAAACATTGAAGGCGGGTTTGGTGTTTAAAAGGTGAAAAGATAAGAGTAAGAGTAATAAGTTACCAACTATCTCTCAACTACCTAAAGTCTAATCACAATTTAAGACATTACACAGCTTACACAACTACAAAACTACACAACTACAAAGCACAGTACAAAATAAGTTTGATCACAACTAAATTATACGGTTTGATCACACCTATATAAGTTTTAAAACAACTAAATTACGGTTTTAAATAGATCACTATTACACGCAAAGCATTGAATGAGCAAAACTCTACACCAACCAAAGCAATTTATGATCAAGACAAAACCAAAGCAACCAAAGCAATTTATGATCAAGACACAACCAAAGCAACCAAAGCAACCAAAGCAATTTAAGATCAAGACACAACCAAAGCAACCAAAGGAATTTATGATGAAATTTATATTGTAAAACCATTCATATAAATTTTTTAACCGAGACAAATACAAAGCATTCTCGACTAGTAAACAACCAAAGCATTAACAGAAATAAAGCATAGAAAAACTATTACACAACCAAAACAACCAAAGTGTTTACCTTTGACTCAATGATTCTCAACTGCTCCGTGACTTCCCGTGTTGTGTTGCTGTCTTCAAGTGACCCTGAGGAAACTCATGACCACCAAAACAATATGCAAGCTATAGTCAGTTTAACTTTAAAGAAACAACAAAATCTAAACAAAATAACAACAATCTTGGAGACAAAAGCTTCCGGGTGCATTGACGGAACAAACTAGAGCTTCCTACTCATTCACTCATCCAGCGTAAACGATTATCGACAACAATCGAACCATATACTAAACAATAGAAGACCAGACCTACCTGATATATCATGGTTTTTGTAGTTTTTAACCATGATATAAGGAGTCTTTTAGTGTCTTTTCATTTGTTTCTAGATTGTTTTTGAGTCTTTACAGGTTTTTAGCATGGAAGGAGCAAAGTGGAGCAATTTGGATCAGTTTGGAGCAATAATCCGCAAGAAATCAACTTGGAATCAATCAGAGGAGATAGTGTCGATCGACACTGCCTTAGCATCGATCGACACCCAGTCCAAACCGACGAGAGAGCTAAATTTGGAAGTTTTACAAAGTTGCCCGAAGTTTTCCA
>NC_025690.1:22501484-22503074 GCF_000633955.1 Camelina sativa
TGATCAAGAGCCTAAAGATCCTCTCATCTTAGGAAGATCTTTCTTGGCTACAGCTGGTGCCATCATAGATGTGCAGAAGGGACACATAACACTGAATGTGGATGGATTGAGTATGCATTTTGAGATGGATAAGCTGAGGAGGGCTCCTACTATTGATGGACAGACTTTTTCTTTTAAAAAAGTTTCTGCAACACGGGCATCAGGCTCAGTGTCGATCGATGCCACCAAGAGGGTATCGATCGACACCCCTCCACGACCGCGACAAAGCTTGTCCAAAACTGATGCTCCAAGTCAGAAACCTGTTCCCAAACAGAAGAGTCATCAATCCACACTCCAGAGCCCTCAGGTAAGGCAAAGGTACACCTCTCCTTCTCCTAAAATTCCTCCTATCATCAATAAGAATTTCAAAGAGATAAAAACTGTTTTGCAGTTAACCAAGCCACGAGATTATCGTAGAGCGCTTGTTTCTTCTGTTGATGATTTTGCAGGACATAAGAGAGGCACAACCATCCCTAAATCCCGCCCTGGTCCTGTTCCTAACATCCTTGGCAGACCTCATGCACCTAAAGCTTATACACCACCTTGGATGAAGAGGACTTCAATGCCATGTTCTGCTCCTCCGGATGCCTGAGCTCCAACACAGTCAAGCTAATGACTGAAAACAAGCGCTTAGTGGGAGGTAACCCACTGGTAGGCTTTTCTTTTTATTTTATTTTTTATTTCTATTTTTGCTTTCCTCTTACTTGATAACACTGGGGACACTGAGGTTATCTACTAACTATGTTTTCTGTTTTTGAGTTTCAGTTGTGTCAGTCAAAACCATAAAGTTTGAGTCGAATTTTTCAAAATTTTTCTTTTTATCTTTGGGAATTATGATCTTGGGTAATGATTTCTCTTATTTGGCTAACACTCTAATGATTACTTGTTTATGCTTGATCTCAGAACTGAAGCTTAGAAAGACTATGAGCCTTATCAACAATTCTGAAAGCCCTTATTCAATGGATATCTGATTGATCTAACGTTGTCTCAACTTTTATCAGGATTTTAACCGGACTAATCGCTTACTTTGGGGTTGGAAATCAGTGGACTAGACTTCTTCTTCGGGCCATACAAGACAGTGCAATTTTTCAAAGTATGTCTCCCCTCTCTCTTCCCTTCAGTGCTTTAAAAAAAAATATATAAAGAATAAAAGATGAGATGATTTTGATCAGTTTAGAGGGGTAGGTAAATTACCAGTGACCTCATTATTCTACTCTTTAGTCAAATGATCACACAAAGCTTGGAAGCGAGGAACAGGTAAATTACCAATGACCCCGGTATTCGCTTACACCTTTGATTAAGAAAAAAAGAGAAAAGAAAAAAAAAATTTTGAAGTGAGAAAAGGGAGAGGAAAGGAGATGTAAGAAGAATGTCTTGGCCTGAAGAGAATCCACATGCCACTGATCAATACACCCAAGGTAAGAATTCACCTTATTTATGCTTTAATATTGACTAATGAGATGACAATGGAGATTTCAGAGATTCCAAGGGATTGTGGGATTTGAGTAAGGAATGTTGATGCTTATCATGGTTGAGTATAAGAAGTAAGTT
>NC_025690.1:22503826-22508876 GCF_000633955.1 Camelina sativa
ATATATATATATATATATATATATATAGTTTTTAGGTTTTCCAAACCCTTAAGTTTTATTCTGAATTTACAACAGTTTTATTTAATATTTGGCATTGCTTTTATTTTAATTCAAATTAATCTGTTTAGCTTAATTATAAAACTCTATAATTTATTGTGTAGTCTAGAGTCTCTGTGGATTCGATCCCTAAGTATTACAGTGATCTCTTAATTTGAGAGAGTAGCTCAGGGTTAAATTTGAGCATATCACTACCGAATCAGATGAAAAATTGAAAATAATTCAAAATTAAATCCAAAACCCTAAACTAATCACAGAACCCTAACTCGATATCAGAATAAAAAATCGAAACCCAGAACCCTAATTCGAACTCTAATAACAAATCACAGACCCTAAATCGAGAAAGAATTTCGAATCCCAGAAGTTCAAACCCTAAATTCGCTAACGGCTGTAGAAAATTACCTCCTTTCACTTCGAAACCGGGGGATAATCTTCTAGATGATAACGCGGATGGATTCGTCGGACGAAATTAACGGTTTCTTTCGCCGGCAAAACGAGTCGCCGTCGAGAGAGATAGAGAGAGAAGAGAGAAAGTCGCAGCAAGAAAATAATCTCGAACCTTTGATTTTTTCTTTTCCCCTACCCAAAAAAACAAAATGCTCTCACAGCCTGCCACGTGTACGAACGGACGGAATAAACAACGTCCCATACGAAGAAACGTATCTTCGATAAATGACACATTTACATTTAAATTAAATCCATTTATTACTAAGGACGGTCCATGCATACGCTGATGCACATGCCCTAAGGAAAACGTTTAGCTGATCAAATGAGTGACATAAACATATTGATTTTAGTTATATTATTTTCGTCAGGTTTTACTCCATTTCCAATTGAGAACTATATTGTCGGAAAATGGATATAAACAGAAAACCTTTTTTTTTCCCACCCCGACAAACAGGCAGCAGGTACAATTTAGACACTAAAAATCTTTTTCTCCTAGACACGAGAATCGAGACACTCTCAACACCGTTGTTCTCCGGCGCCGGCGAAGGAAAACTTTGCCGGCGTCGGGACATAACCCGACCTCTCCGTCTCGTTTCTTGCTTTCTCTGTTTTTTGTTCTTCCTACTTTTATTTTAGCTGTCAATTTCTTTTAATCCCTCTCGAAGTACCCTCCCCAACCACATGCACCAAGTAGCCGATTCTAAATCGAAGGAGATCAGCGTTTGGTCGAAGTCTCACAACTCTTACTCGCTACCCATCTCTTTCCCGGAGAAGGTATCCAAAGATCCAGCAACCTTCAGATCTAGGTTCTCATCTCACCAAGAAGAGATCTCAGACCAGGTATGGCTGATGGTAGGAGCAGATCCTATTGGACCATCATGTGCGCCTTGCCTGGTGGAGTCGTCGACGGCACACGACGGCCATCTCATCTTGGCTTTGCCTTCGGGTACTGGAGACCGTAAGATCCTGGTGCTCTTTTTCGATGCCTCAAGCCCTGCTATTAACTCACATCCAGCATCCTCCCCCTCGTCGGAGATGCTCCACCCCCTGAATCAGATGTCGTTTCAACCCGGCCGCCGCCTGCACAATTCTCTGCCTCCAACTGGAAAACTAGGGTTTCCATTAGCGGACCCATCACTTCTCGGCCCACTAAGGCTTCCAAGCCCATTAATACAAGGTGTCTCACAAGAAATTTTTGCGTGTGTATCCAGGTTCGATCGGAACTCAATTCTCTCCCACTCTAATCAATCTGTATGTAGATTTATAAAACCTCTTGTTCGAAGACTGCATTTGGTTAGTAAACTACCATTGTTGCTAGTTTGGTTAGAGATTTCTTTAGACAACCTGTTGTTAGTATCACCTAGGGTCTCTGCCTTTGGAGTTAGCAGCTTGAATACAATCGGCATTATGATCCAGTCCATATGGAACTGTGGTTACCGATGTGTCTTCAGGTTCCCTCCATTACCTTGTCTGATTCCTGAGCCCGATAAACTGCTTCTCATTTACTTTTTGAAGTTTCCGCCTAAGAATCTGAAGATTAGTGACACTATGATCCCAACTCAATGTAGTGGGGGGTACCACAACACCTTCAAGCGTTTCACCTCTGACCCTAAAGCCGCTATCAACCCTTTACCTATCCTCAGTCAGAGCACCTTTAACCCTGCTCAAATCTTTGGCAAATCCCTCCTTCGGGTAGACACCTTCTTTCTGAAGTTGTTCTCAGCCTTACTTTCCTCAACACCGCTTGGTCTTCGATCCAAGACAGTGGCCATCTCTTCATGTATCGAAATATCCATGGAAGAAGCATTGTTATTTCTTGACCTCACAGGTTCCAAATCCCTTGCAAGGAATTGGCTCATAGCTCTCAAGTCTACAATCTCGATGACCCTTATCTATCTCTATCTCTTTGTTGTATTGACTTTCATTACTGCTTTTATTTGTTGTATCTTAAACAATGATCCTTATGTTGTATGTTGTGTTTTATGTTAATGGAATGAAGCATATGGTTGTTTAAAAAAAAAAAAAAACAGAAAACCTTTTTTTTTTCAATTGGTTTTTTATTTTTAACTAACGTCGGCAAAGATGTCTTCCTTTTAATTTTTGGCGAAAAGAAAAGTAACTACTTTTGGGGATCTCTCTTTCTTTTTTTTTTTGTTTGATACGAATCGTCACATATAATATGTGCATATATATTAGAAAACGTGAATCCACACACGCATACAATCACTCTTTTACATGTCAAGCCATGTGCCAAAAAAAAGGGATTGAAATGTTTAAAAAGTTAAATAAAAATAATACTAGAGCATCCTTTGGATGACAATAAAGAGAAAGATGGTTCTAAGAAGTGACTAAAGAAGTATATGCACAACCCTATATACATGGCCAACATATACATACAAACGACGACATATTATGAAATTACAGTGTAAGATCAGCGACCAATCTCGTTATGTATAGTACTGTAAATTAAAGCTGTATAGTGTAAAATCTACTTTAGAAAAAAAACGATGTATGACTAGACAACATGTTGGATTTCTCATTTTAGAATTCTCTCTTTATATTATTTTTGTCATTATGATAACAAACGCACAATAGGTTACTTGCTACGTACACAACGTTACTCTATCTGGTTCAACAATGTGATTTTTTTTTTTTTTTTTACTGATTAGGTTTCGATTTAAATGGATACAATGTTTTTTGATCAAATTTTGGGTTGGCCTTACAAAATAAAGTAAACAAAAACGAATTTGGTCAATGCTTGTATAGATAATTTGCTGGATGTCTATGAGTCCAGTAGATGCAGCGCCATTTGGGATAAGAAAGATTGTGATTTTTGATGTACGTATACGAAACCCTGTTGCATTTAAATTATATATTTGATGTTTTTTTTGGTTAATGCCTAAACAAATTTACTACAAAATTTATTGTATTTTATCAATCAAACATAAATCAAAATAGAACTCCAAGATTGATAGTTCAAATTGAAAGGAAAGAGTTTACAAAAAAGACTTCAGACAATAACGTTCAGAAATACCGAATGAGGCAATCCGCTTGGACGAAGCAGGAAAATTCATCTTTTAAGTAGGTTTAACATATGGAGACTCTTGTATTGTATATACTCTGATCTACCGTTCTCCGATACATAACTAAAATTCTAGAATATAAGAGAGTCTAAAAGCTTATGACATCACATTATACAACTAGTTGACAAAAAATAAATAAAAGAAAAACAATATACAACTAAACAAACGATAAGCTGTTTCAAATATAAAAATTGAAATCTCAATATAAATTTCTAATGTCTTACGTGTCTTATCCTTTAATGTCGCACCCAAATTTACATACATATTATAAAATATTTTAAATTCTCTTTTTTTCTTGTCGTTCACACAAAAAGGTGGAGGAAAAGGAGAAACATACACATAGATTAAGGCCCTTTTTGCGTATGCGCGTCATAAATGACGAACACTTTGATTAGTATAAGAAATTTTTAATTTGAATTAGCGTAAAGAAAAAAAGCACACGTAAAAGCTTTTTAGCCATGCATGCACGATGTTTACTGGTTATCGAGAAAGCAGTATCGCCGATGGATAAGACCTTAACTTTTTCTCTTATATTGTAAAGGTTATATTTTCTTTCTTATTCATATTTCTTCCCTCTTAAGCCTTATCCATTATCCAACAAAAATTCAATTTTGTAGGCAGCTTTATGAAAAAAGATTCGAGTAATGCTTACACCATTTTGACTCGATTATATGTATTATATGTTTCCACCATTGATTCGAAATGGCCCACAATATCTGCTTTTAATATGACGTCAAATATACCTTATTTTTGTCTAATATATGAACCCAAATCAAGTACAATTATATGTGAATCTCTTGGTAATATACGCTGTCATAACTCCTGTATACAGTTCAATTCAGATATAAAATGTAAGTTTATGACGTCAAAAATGAACGTGTAGGCTCATTGTAATTTAACTATATTTTCACTTTTGGTGCTTAATATCTTTCATGAAGATGAAATTTGAATTTTTCATCCGTTGAATTACATATTGTAAACTAAGAACATATAGAAACATGTCGGTCAGGCAAGTTTTATTGTAGTGGTTTAGGCTCACCGTGTGTTCGTTAATGTCTTTGTTAAAAAAAAGTAACCAAAAAGAAAAAAAAACAAAAAACAAAAACAGTTAAGTGTCTTACCTGGAAAGTGGAAACTTCTTTTTCTGACCACTTTCAATGATATCCAGCTTCCGCCAAGGAACCTCTCCCCGCCATAACACTTCGTGAGACGTGAATGATTCATGCGGGAGAATTTAACGGTACCTTATTATCACCTCCCAAAGCAAGCGCACTGTGGTCCAAGTTGGAGATGGTTAACTAATTTTAGTCATCTATCACTATCAAATCCCAACAGTTAACTGGGATCAGTGATACATCATACATTTGTAATACCATACCAAAGAGATATGGCAGTATGTCGAGCATATAAAACTGAACCAAGTAAAAACCTATAAACACTCTCTTTTTTCACGTATAAAAACC
>NC_025690.1:22508922-22525419 GCF_000633955.1 Camelina sativa
AAGCAAGCGCACTGTGGTCCAAGTTGGAGATGGTTAACTAATTTTAGTCATCTATCACTATCAAATCCCAACAGTTAACTGGGATCAGTGATACATCATACATTTGTAATACCATACCAAAGAGATATGGCAGTATGTCGATTGTCGAGCATATAAAACTGAACCAAGTAAAAACCTATAAACACTCTCTTTTTTCACGTGTGAAAAACCTTTTAATTCTATTGCATGTAGATACATTTTATAAGCTTTAAAACATTCCTATCGGTGCTTTGCTAGTTAAAAGCTCTCATGTCATTTTCTTTTCTAGACGTCGATTTATTACTTCCCAAATGTTCATTCAACAATTCTACAACGGAAGTATAGTAATTAATTAACACAGTAGATCATGAATAAAAAATAAACCAAAATTGTTAACTTTTATCATTACAAATAAATAAAAACTTGTGTCATACATAATAAATCAAATTATCATTAACTTTTAGTCTTTTACACATACACATAACCTAACACAATCTGTTCGGCCGTGTATGGTATATACTTATGTCATGTATCAAATCAATCAATGGAACTGCCATAAGTCGACCGGTCGTCCATCCTCAGCCACGAAATCAAACTCTTAAAACGACGAACTTAAAGTTTTCAGCCAACTATAAACAGGCCAATTTAGATAATTGACTCATTTTTACATATTTAATTCTAACATCGAATTATTACTGGTTTCTTTAATTATGACAAGTTCAGTCGCTTGAGATGTAGATTTCTTATAAGTTGTATACATGTGTTCAAATAAAACGGCCCTTGGTGTCGCGAAAAAGAGAGAAGATTTCGTATTAAAAATATAAAAAAGAAGACACTACGGTATTTTGGATTAGATCAATACCGCCAAAAGTTCCACTATAAAACTAATGTAACTTTTTTAGCTAGCCACCCTTTCGTGAAAACGAATTGACTATCGTATACGTGATCAAGTTTAACCCTTTATTTTTTACCATCTAAAAAATATAGTAAGTAGAAATCAATTTGTTAAAAAATCAAACGCCCAACCAGACGCAGGCAGTTGCTAATATTTTGGTTTTATTGTATCATCATCATCAGGTGATTAAAATATAACTGATGGTTGAAATTGACTGACGGCTCCAAGTGTGTGACACTTCTCCGCCAACTTGTCTTATTCCCCTCGAAAGCAGGTTAGCAACATAATCCTAATTGACCATTTTATTTTAATTTTAATTTTAAATTTCTTAACGCAATGCTTTTTAGTAGTTGTTCGTCAATTTATACATATCCACACAGTTGTCCCGTTTAATTTTACAAGTGTTAGTATATCCACACATTAGTATATCGGCTTTTGTCTCGTAAAAAAACAAAAACAAAAGTTAAAACAATACTGCCTTTTGTCTAGAGGAATTTTCTCGTCCTCTATCATCTTAATTTGAATACAATATATTCGTCTTGAGAAATCGTCATATACATATACCATCAAGGATTTATGATCAGTAAGTAGTTGATACGAATATATAATTAACAAGTATGACAAAAAAAAAGAAAAGAATGTACAACAAGTTGAAAACCCAAAATGTCAAGACACTTAAAATAAAAGTTATATATCTTCCAGTGAAGTCTTTTATTTTTCTTGACGATTTGTGGCGCATTATGGTTTGTGTCTTCCAAAAATAATATTTTGGATTTCTCGTTCTTCACGTGCTTTATGGACTAGTATGAACGTTCGTCCGTGGTCTCTCGATTGCAAAAAGAAATATATTATATTTTCCAGGAATATATGATATATATAAACTTTAAAGTTGAAACGGAGGAGGCTTCCTTTAGTGTTACTATTGAATCCTTTGACACGTCAAGTCAAATCGGATCTTCAATTAGCTTTTGTCGAAAGAAATTTAGCTGATGGTATAATTAGGCTAGGATACACTTGCGGTCAAGATTCATGCGAAAATGTAATTGTTATTCTTCGAATCGTTTGAAGTTATGATTAAACTAACCACCATTAACATATGACCAGAAAAATTAATGATTCTTTCATTTAGTATAAATAATAAGAAAAATAAACAGTAGTTTTTTGTGATTAAGTATTTTATAAGACATTAATAGTTGATTATCAGTTAAAAAAAAATTCGAATTTTCCTGGACTGGGATTTAGTATGACTGATAAAAATAATCTATATAACCAGCTGAAATAAGTCAATTTTTTGTTTTAAGAACTAGTTGAAGTAAGAATGCTTAAATATTAAAAGTTATTGTGTTGATATATACTTTTATATATTTTTTCCTTCCGGATTGACGTAGAATAAGCTTTTGGTGTGTAGCAAAAGATTGTTTAAATTGACGACTACTCACCTACTAATTGAAACGAATTTTCAAATATTATCCGGTTACTTTATGAAAATTCTGCAATAATTTTCTATACGTCCACTTAATTATGTGTATCCCATTCTATTCTACTTTAATTTATTTTTTTCCTTTCTTTTTATTAATTAATATTATAACATTGCTCACTTTTTTTACCAACCCAATGGCTAGCACAACTTGTATAACACAGTACATGTAATGAAACCAAAACACACACGAATGTGTTTCCATACATGTGCATGCAAATTCTCTTTTCATACGAGTCTCCATCAAATACTAATTAAAGAAAATTTATATACATGTTTTATATAACCTAAATATATTTCTTTAATAAGAAATCCTTCGTTGTGGTTTTATAGATAGCCGTCGTCAATGGATAAAAAAGGCATAAATGAGAAAAGCAATATAGGGAAGGCAAAGCTAAACAATTTATTAACATATAAAAAAGATTTAAAAAAACATAAAACTTCAACACTAAACCATTTCCTTTTACACGAAATAAAAAACACGGAAAAAAAAAACAAACAAGCGAAGAAAAGTATTCTTCAACTTGGCTTGGCTTATTGTGTATGGTCTATATATATTCCATTACACCCTCTCTTAAAACCCAAAACCTTCACAATCATTCTCCTCTCTCTCTCTCTCTCTCTCCCTCTTTTTCTTCCTCAACATGACATCAAGAACATTCACAAGAATTTCCAATCTCATTCATCTTTTTCTCATGCTTTCTCTCGTTTTCTCAGGTGAGTTCTATATATGAGATTTTAAAATTGAGCTCTTAAGTTATGAAGTACGTTGCCGCGTTAATTATGAATGATGTGACATTATAATTTTCTAAAAGTTTCGAATCTTTGTTTGGAAATAAATGCAGGGAATATACTACAAAGAGTAACGTCTCTTGGCATCAATTACGGGCAAGTTGGGAACAATTTGCCTTCACCGGATAAAGTCATTAACCTCTTGAGGTCTCTAAGGATCACCAAAACAAGAATCTACGACACTAATCCTCAAATCCTTACTTCTTTTGCAAATTCAAACATTGAGATCATTGTCACAATCGAAAATCAAGTTTTACCTATGTTACAAGATCCTCAACAAGCTCTCCAATGGGTGAATTCTCACATCAAACCTTATGTTCCGGCCACTAGGATCACCGGAATCATGGTTGGCAACGAACTTTTCACGGACGACGACTCTAGTTTAATAGGGTAAGTTATAATCTTTGAAAATGAGATCTTTACACTGATTCACCTTTTCTAAAATAGTGCTTTGTCACTTATAACAATCACATTTGAAAAAGAAAAAAAAAACTTGCTATATTATTTTAAAGAGTTTGGTGTAATTTTTTTTGTCCACTAACGCTAATTTTGATGTATTCTCAATTTTTTTTGGTAATAGATACATGATGCCGGCCATAATCAACATACACAAAGCCTTGGTCCAATTAGGTTTAGACAGATACATTCAAGTCTCGTCTCCAAGCTCTCTTGCCGTCCTCGGCGAGTCATATCCTCCATCTGCCGGAAGTTTCAAGCCGGAGGTATCCTCCGTGATGCAACAACTTCTTGCTTTCTTGGAAGCAACGAAATCTCCCTTTTGGATCAATGCTTACCCTTACTTTGCCTACAAAGATAGCCCAAAAGAAATCCCAATCGATTACGTTCTATTCAACCGTAACATTGGCATGACCGATCCCAACACGAGACTACACTACGACAACATGATGTATGCTCAAGTCGATGCAGTTGCTTTCGCAGCTGCCAAATTAGGGTACCGTAACATAGAAGTTAGGGTTGCGGAAACAGGGTGGCCTTCAAAAGGAGATGCCGGAGAGGTTGGAGCGTCTCCTATGAATGCTGCCACGTACAACCGTAATCTTATGATGAGGCAATTCGCAGGAGAAGGAACTCCAGCGAGACGAAATGAAAGGCTCGACGTTTATATATTTGCGTTGTTCAATGAGGACATGAAACCAGGTCCTACTTCCGAGAAAAATTACGGTATATTCCGACCCGATGGTTCATTAGCTTACAACTTGGGGTTCTCTACAATGTCAACAACGACGGCGAATTCAGAATCTGTCACTTACTCATCCTCTGCCACTAAGGTACAATTTAGTATTCTATGTTTTGTTTTATTCGAATTTGGAAATATCAGGGGCATAACGATTAACGAGGATAAATGTTTGTTAAAGGACTAAATGTGTAACAATGAATTAATTCTCTGTTTTTTCTTCTTCTTTCAGGCAAAGAGGAACTTGGAGTATTGGACAATTTTGATATCGGCGATGATTCAAGTTGTAATGTCGAGACTATTTTAGAGAAAAAGAGTATCGAGAATATAATAACGTGATTGGTTAGGATATATATATATTTTATGTGTAAACAATTTAATTATTTAAGCTTGATAAATATAATCTTATATTCAATTCAATATTCCAAAAATCAAGTCGGTCAATAGTTAAAAAAATTATAAACTTAATTTTGTCGTTTAACAAGTAAATTGACATATGGATATTAAAATAATTTGATACAATTAATTAATAAACAAAGTTTATTTCTGAAGAAAAACTTATATCGGCGTCTTGACGTACATGAAAAGATTTGAGTAGCTTTGACCCTTAGGCATAGAATCGATAAACAACAGTCAGTTTAGAATCAACCATATACTATATTTATTTCTCTAATTCAAGAAATATGAATAACCTTAATTCATTTATATATAACTTTGGATATATATTGAATATAAATTCCTAGTTATAATATGAATATTAGAATGCAAAATCTATGCATTGGAGTGAACGGTACGAAGAATTGGAACTGATGCTAAGAAAGAAAAGAAGAAATTAAAAGCCATGAAACAAGAGCTTATGCTCACGATGCAAATCCACATGCTCATTTCCAATTCTATCGGCTTAATATACTCCCTTGTTCTTGCCCGCAAGACGATGCGTTTTTGACCTTGAAATATGAGACAAATATGCTCTTTTTCTCCATCTTTATTAATTCTCCGTCGTCTCTATATTATTTTGCCGACTTCTTAAGTTTAGTTTTACAAAAAAGATTTAACAATCTAGCCGCACGTACGTCAATTTATTTGAGTATGCTAGTATTATATTTTGATAATTCCTTAATAAACAATCTTGATGAACAAATATGCAAATTATTTTCATACATTGGACAGTCAAAAATCGATCGATTATTTTCCATATATCTATATTAAAAAAAATGTTTGTAAAAGAAATGAAAATTACAAAAGTGCCATGGGAGGAACAAAATCGTTTCACGTACCGGTTAACGATCTCTAAGGTTGTGTTTGTGTAGAAAGATCGCAAAAGAGAGTGGTAGCGGAATTAGGGTTCTGGTTATGGCATGGAGATGAACCGGAAGGAGGTACGAATCCTTTGGGAAGCATAACCGAGAATGTATCAGGTCGAACCGGACGGTTTAAGCCGTTACTTTTCCTGGCCATCATCTTGAAGTAGTCAGCACGATGATGAAGACCACGGCGACGAAGACTCTGACGATATTCATAGTAGTAGTAGTGGTAATTGTAACGACGAAGACGGTGGTGGTGGTGGTCTCGTTGCAACCGCCGGTTCAAGATAAACGGTGTCGTTTTCTCTATGTAGACGAGTTGGTGCGGTGATTCGTTGCCGTTGAGATAGGTTTCTTTCTTTTGTGTAGTAGTAGATACTCTTGTTTCTTGATTCGGAGATGATGATGATGATGATGAGGGCGAGGTGAGGAAGATGAGAGTGAGAATGAAAGAGACGATGAAGATTTTGAGAATGCTCTGTTTCATCGAATCATCCATTGCGATTGTGGATTGAGATATAGAGTATGGTTTCTGTTTATGAAAGAGAGAGTACAATGAAACATAAACGGAAGCGATGCAGTATATATGTGACTAGGTGGTTCCAATATTTATAGTGAATTAGCTAAAAATACTAATGAGTTTTCTTCACTTCAACAAACCTACAAATGATTAAATTAAATCAAACTTATGATTTGATTAATGGAAAATGAGTAGTGGAGTGATTTAGTAGTGGCGCATTGACAATCTACGAGATTGTTTTCATGAAATAATTATGTATTTAGAAAATGAAGTAACCAAAACTTTAATTCTTATTAATTATAATGATGTTTACTAGCCTGATAAAACTATTTTTTTTATAATTACTAAATAAAGACCCATGCAATGTGCGGGTTTAAAATATTGTAAATAAAATTAAACTTAATAAAATATATTAAAATATATTATTCATTATTTCTAATTTTTTTTTTGCTATAATACATTGATTTATATCCACATACAAATTTTTTATGTATGTTACTATTAAAAATGTATTTTTTACAAAAAAGTATACTGTAGGTTACAAATATATTATTTACCACTACCTAGAAAATATATATATGAACAAATTAAGCTAACTACTATATGTTTTTTTACTTTCACTTTTGCATAGTTTCTTTAATCACTAAAATTGTTGGCTCAAAAAACATTTTGAATAAAAATAAAATTACATCACAATAGTGTATGACTAACCATGGAGAGAACCTTGGTTCTGTCCTCCTCCCTTATGTAGAACCTTACGTCCAACTTCCTCCATCATGGAGAGAACCTTCGCTCTGCCTTCTTCCCTTGGAGAGATAACCTTGCGTCCAACTTTCTCCACCATAGAGAGAACCTCGGCTCTGTCCTTCTTCTATGTGAAGAAAACATGTTCACGTCTTTTAGTTATCTCCAAGTGACTCGTTCCAACAACTAATGAAACTAAAAACCATTTTCCAACGTCACAAATTTTTTAATATAATAAGATTATAATTATCTTATGCATCGTTTTACCAAGCTTGAAAACTGTGATTTCTGATCATTAAAATTGATATGTGTCACGATCTGATGAGTTACTAATTTTGATATGTGATTTCTGATTCTTAAAATTGACATGTGTCACGATCTGATGAGTTACTAACTTGAATATTTAATTATTAAAATTAGCATGTGTCATGATCTGGTGAGTTTTTAACTTTGATCTCTGATCGTTAAAATTAACACGTATCAAAATCTAGTGAGTTACTAATTTTGAGAACCAAACTTTATATAATAAGATATAATTACATTTTAAGGGTTTAACTGTACCATTAACAAACGGATTTTGATGTGGCTATTTTTTTATGGTTAACATTTATGATTTAACCGGTCGTATTCTTACGGTCCGGTTATGATTTAGAAATGGTCTGAAATACAGTTACACCTAAATTGTATTATGTATATACGAATAACATAAGAATTGCAATATAGTGGTAGGAAATGAGGATTATAAATATACCCAAATTCTAATTACTTTAATCGAAACTAGCCCATCACGGTATCATCTTTTAGGTAATCATCTGTATATACATTTTTTTGAGACATTGAGCAAATAAATTCTGTATCACTAACGTTTTGTTTATCGCCTGTTTGTTTGATTGTCATATGGGTAGAGGTGTCAAAATGGATCAAGTTTTATGGATCAACTCAACTCAATCCAATCCATGAACCCTAATGAGTTAACAAAATTTATCCTAATGAGTTCATGAATAAAATGGATTAATGCGTTAATTGGTTTAGTGGATCAAATAAGTTGAGTTGTAATGGGTAATAGTTAACCATTTAATCCATCAATTCTGTTTTTATTGAGTCAAATGTTTAAACCGGTTAAAATAACCAAAAATCTGTAAACCAATCAAAATGAATAAACCGATTAATGCTTTGATTTTTTCTCAAAACACACCTTAATCGTGATTTGAGGGTTGGATCTTCGCCGGCGTGAACCAGGCAGCTGGTTCTCTCCTCTCATCTTCGCCTGAGTTCAGGTTTGTTTCTTCTCTCTCCCATGTTTGGATAATCGAGAAGACTATATATATGATGCCATGTCTAATGTTGCAAGAGAAATTGACTTTTGGTAGACTCATCGAGCTTCTCCCTGTAATGATCAAGCTCCTGTTGCATATGCTCTTCGTTTAGACCAATGGCCTTGTTTGAAGTGGCTTGTTTGTCTAATGACAAAATTAAGTTGTGAATGGATGTTTGATTCAGGTTTGTGACAGGGAGAACATGCTTTTTTCGGCGAGGAGTCAATTGAGACTTCAACAGAGAGCGTGGCAGCGTAGATACGACGACGAGGAAGGAGAAAAATAAAACAAACTCAGTATAAAACCTTCGTTTAGAGGTTTGGTTCTATTTTCTTTAGGCCACGTTTGTATACCAAGCATTGCTTTTATTCAAAAAAAAAAAATTATTGCTCTAAGGGAAGACATGATTTCAAACAGGTTTGCTTGAGGATCTTGGCACTGCACCGCCTGGAGCGATAGTGGTCTTGCAAGCTTAAGAAGTGGGAACAGATTAGGAGTTGACCCAACATTCGAACAATGGGAACAGATTAGGCAAATAGTGAGATCTAAAGGCTTGTTACCCTTCTTTGATTGTGCATATCAGGTAAAGTCATATGTTTGTTGTGCTAGTTGTGATTTTTCTCTTCTTAAGAAGTGTTATTTTCTCATCTTAGTCCGAGGTAAAAAAAAACGCAACATGACTCATTTTTTTTTCTCTCTAAACTTTTCAGGGCTTTGCTAGTGGTAGCCTTGACTCAGATGCACAAGCGGTTCGTATGTTTGTTGCTGATGGAGGTGAATGTTTGATAGCTCAAAGTTATGCCAAAAATATGGGTCTCTATAGTGAGCGTATTGGTGCTCTTAACATTGTAAGAAACTAAAATTTTCAGTTTCATCGTCAAAAGAAAAGTAATCATATTTTTTTTTTGAAGAATGTTATATATTAGAAAAATGTGTATATTGGTTTTTTTTTACACCTAAACATAGATACTGAGTTTGAAACAAGGGCAGGCCATATAATTTCTTTAGGCCACGTTTGAATAAATTTAGATGATCTTTATTATTGTTATAATTTTATTGGTTGTTTATTTTTACTGATGTGTCAGCTTCTGGTTCAATACAGAAGTTGAGGTGTCAACACTGGAGAGAAACACCCTTGTATTTTTATTGTATTGATATATGGTTATCTATCGTAGATGATATGTATTTTTAATTATTTATATTATTTTATGACTATGATAAAATCATCTATATATATATAAATTATTTGATTGTTTGATATATTGAATATAGTTTACATTTAATTATATATAAATATAAATTGTAAGTGTGATTGTTTATATATGGCAGAAATTAGTTATTTTTTTGTTCTTTGAAATGTTGAATAAATATTAACAAAAAAAGCAAAACATATGTAAAACATAAACAAAAATAAGTAAAATATTTTTACGTATGTGTTTTTATAACATATAAAATAGACTTTCATATATCATATCATCTATTTTTTATTTTCACATTAACATTTTGTTAATTAATTAAAAATATATTCTTGTATAAAATTTTAAAACAACTTTTCAATTTTCATGTAGTTTTTCATTTTACTTTCAAACATCTAATACATTATATAATACTCTATTAATACAAATAAAAGATTAAGAAATATGAAATAAGAAGAATTAATAACAAACAAAATATCATGAATTTTTAAAATAAAAAGCGTAAACATATTTTCAAACCAAATATATAACCTAACTAAAAAGATATATGATCTTATAATTTTTATTATTTTGTGGCCTTGGGCAAAAACCCTTTTCATTACACGTGAGGCACGTCACTGATTGTGAGAAACTCATGGGGAAACAGATGGGGAGAGAGCGGAGACATAAAGATGGCACATAACATTGCAAAGCCAACTGGAAAGTGTGGAATCGCAATGGAGGCTTCGTATCCAATTAAAACATTTCATCTTCATCTTCTTCTTCTTCTTCTCCAAAAAATGGGATTCGTAAAGTTATCTCTGATGATCCTTCTCTTAGCCATGATCGGCGTTTCATATGCCAGGGACATGACTATCATCTCATACGACGAGAAACACCATATCACCACAACCACCACCGTGACAAGCCGTAGCGATGCGAAGGTTAAGAGAATCTACGACGCGTGGTTTGTAACACCCCGACCGCTACCTCTTAGTGGACCCTATGTTCAATCTCAGTCCATGGGCCCACCTTCCTTAATGGACCTCACGTCCTCTCACTAGGCCTGTAAGTCCAAAGAATAATGATCATGACTTGTATATACAAATAACAGCATTCGTTGGCAACACAAACTCTCATTAAACTTCTTCAGCTACACATGTTGAACAAAATCAATCGACAAAATCACAAGCATAAAGGGAGACCGAATTGAATTTTTAGAAATACAAGGGACTCAATCATCTTAGACCTACTCTGTATCACAAACAAAAACCGACTCTATACCTAAGATGCAAAGAGTTTAAACAGTCATGTATTAAAAATCTCCGCCTAGCACCGATTACACCCTGTAAAATCGCTAGATCCATCCTCTCCGCCTTGATTAATGACTACTCTCCGCTTATCATCGATTATCTAATTATGCTTGTCTAATTTGATTATAACCCGTCTAATTTGATTACTTCCCGCTTATTTTTTTGTATACAGATTATTTTTGGAGCCAAATATGAATTAATTACCTTTTTGTTATTTAGACATTTAAATTAAGAATTTTTGATGTTTTATAATAACTAATTTACAAACTTTTAATGAAAATCATAAAATTTTATTTTAAAATAATGTTTTCATGTGTTTATCATAATTTTAAAGGCAATACTGTACTTTTATATTTTATTTAATATCTTTTTAACATAAATAGAATTATACATATATTTAGTACTGATGTGTTTTGGTCTCAATCTGAGATAGAAAGGCAAATTATTCAGGTTTCGGTTTCTGTCTTTCAGTCTCAGATATGAACAAAAGCAGCTTCAAGCAAGATGTGATCGGATGAAGGCAATGTTAATCTACACCAGTGGGTATGAGTCTAGGGCATAAAATACTAAAATAGGGTTTGAGGATTAGGGTATAGGATTTAAATCTAAAACAATAAAATTATAATATTTTTTTGGATTAATTAATATTTAATTTAGGGAATATGTATAAATTCACACTTGGGAAATATGTGCTGCTAATCCTCAATGAAGAAAAACAAAATATAATGTTAATGAGTTTTTGAACTAGAGTTAAGGGTATAAAGAGTATAGGAATTTGAGATGTACATTTTTTGTGTTATCAACAATAAAAATATATTATTTTTGTTACGGCATTTTATTTTATAAATTAAAAAAATACTCAAATTTATATGAAGATTGAAATATGAACTCTACACACTAAAGGGTTTATGGTATAGGATTTGTTCAATCTTTAAACTTACTAGGCAATTAGTCCACGTGTGGTTGTATGCATAATAATTTTGATTATATTTCTTAAATTTTCTTAAACTAAAAATATTGTTTTACTAATGTATAATCTTAAAAAAATTATACTAATGTATGAATCTCAAAAAAATTTATAGCAATTTCTCACAATAACACTCCTGTCAACATTTTTTTTGGTACGGTTATTTATTATACAAAATTAAAAATATATAAACTTTTCTATAAATCAAAAATTAACCAATACTACAAAAAATTATTACAAATTGATTAGCTATATTAATATAAATAATAATATAGTAATTTAAACATTTTCCTAATATAAGAGAATCTATGTTTATGATCATGTTTTATAGAGGTTAAACATTGATTTAAAGATTTTTTCTTAATGACATTGTAAACATAAGACTGTAGTATAGTATAATTGAATCAAATAAAATTATTAAAAAATTTAGTAACTACGTATAAAATTATTGTATATGGAATATTCCTCATTTCAAAGTTTAAAGCAATTAAAATAATTAAAAAATATTAAAATTTTATGAAAAACATTTTTTCTTGAAAGATAAATATATTAGTTGGAGGAATGAATGTAAAATTATTGGATATGAGTTATATTGTGTTAAATGTAGAGTTAAATGGAGTTAAATGCCTTTAAAAGTGGGTTAATTATAAATATATATTTTAATTTATTTTTGACTTAAAAGAAAAGGAGTACCAAGTGGCTCAATCAAAATTTAAACTTACATTTTTTGATTGTTTTGTTGATATAAACTCAACACTCGCACATAATATTCCAAATTGAAAATATTACTTTTGAAGTGACAAACTAAATTAGTTTTTTTTAAAATATTATATTAACTTCAATCTAAAGATTTTTTAAAACCCCAAGAATAACTTCAATCCTTTTGTTTTTTTTTTTTTGTTTTTCACTCATCAATTTAATTTATAGTGCTAGATTTCATAATAATGGTTTCATCTTTAGAGGATTTAGTTAAATGGTATTTTAATAATTATATTATTTTCTATATTTCACTTTTTCATTTTGCTTAAATCAAGAAAATCATTTTTTTTTAATAATTAAGTTCTTTTTGTTTTCAAAAACCTCAAATATTAAATAATATAAATATTATATTGATCTTCACATATTTATCTATTGGATCACAAAACAAAATAGACTTTACAAAATAAAATAGACTTTATAAATGGATAATAATATTGATCATTCTAAATTATTAAAAATGATCCATGAATATGTGAGATAACCAGAATACATAATAGAGAATTAGAGATGGATCTTTTCAAGTTCATGACCTTATTGTGTGGTGAATATTGTAAGAGTATGAAAAATAATGACTTATAAGATGCTAATCTAAAATAGATAATGAAGATAAACCTTTTAAAACAGATTCTCAAATAAACTTGATTTTTTGTTAAAACCAACATATGTGAATTTAAATTTAGCTATGAAAATTTTAAAAATAAATATGAATAGATTAGAAAGGCAAGAAATATAAAAGAAATATTTGATTCTTATATAAATAAAATAAAAATTGAAAACAATGTTAATTCTATATAATACTTTCTAAATTAAAATATAAAATCAAACTCTTACAACACATATTAGATATAACAACATTTGATATTGGTGAGAGATGAGGAGAGAATGATTACTTACAAGATGATAATCCAAATTAGATAATAGAGATGAATCTTTAAATATAAAAACAATGTAAAATATATATATCATGTAGTCTCTAAAATTAAAATTTAGCATTAAAATTTTACAATGATATTTTTTATTTGGTTTTTTGTAACCCATACAACAAAAATAAGAAATTGAAAACATAAAAAAAAAACATAAAATGATTTGAGATATTGTGGAAGAGAATGAAAGAAGTGGAAGAGAATGAGAGAATGTGAAAATGAGAAAGTAAAAAATGCCAATATGAGAGAATGAGGCAATGCTTATTTATGTGATAAGAATTGATGGAAGTTAAATTTAGAATTATTTGAGTTACAAATATTATTTATTGTGTTTGAATAAAATTGAGTGGTGGAATATGATTAATTCAAAATTTATTTTATTTTCAGTTATAATTTTATTTTAATATATGAATTAAATGTATTGTGTTAATTGGGTCTTAAATATTATTTAAAGCAATTAAAAAATTAGAAAACAAATAAAAAAAAATAAAAAATAGAAAATATTAAATGAAAATCAACCAATAAGAAGAGACCAAAACCTTACTTTTATATATATGATTTGTGTATTTCTCAATTAACATAATAAAATGCAATGGATATATGTGTGTAATACTAAATTAGGTAAGAAAATAATTTTACAAATTAACTATAAAAATCGGTTAGTTTAATACTAGTATTTATAAATATTTTAAATTAAAAGAACTTCTTAAAATGGCATTAAAAAAGAAATGTTGACTAGACAATCAGTAGTATTTATACGTTGTGGGAAACGTTCTGTAGATAAGACATAAGAGTAAAGAAGATTTACATGTTAGTGTCAAACAAAACTTAACTTGGTCAGTGGAATTTCTCAAATGTTTAATTCCAAAACAACCTTTACTTTTATCATTACGTCTGTAAAACAGTATTACCGTCTTTGGTACTTTCATAACATGCATATGGGACCAGCATGGATAGGACTTCAGGGTACGCGGAAAAAAAAAGAAGAGAAAGTGTAGTGTAATAAACCTAAAATTGACCTGCTATGATCACCATCTCTACTAACTAGTTCTTAAAAGCTTAGTTACTTAATATAGAACTACTTTGAATTATGGTGGTTGGAGTGTGCATTACCATCGATTCTCCTTGGTGGCAATTTTGGTGTGGTATATTGAGATAGAACCCAAGACTGGAATGTATAAAGCTGCGCAAGCCTCAGTGAATTAATATATTAAGTAACTAAGCTTTTAAGATCTAGTTAGCAGCTGTACATGATTTAAGTGAAACTTGTTTGAAGAGAGAAATCTGGTTTGATGAATAATGTGTGGGAAGAGAGAATGAAGACAATACAGCTGCTGCGCATGCCTCGGTGAATTAATATACTGACTACTGAGGCATGTATATGACTAATTATTATAACTTCAAATGGTTGCACACAGGTTAATACGCTTATTTGTACGATATGTTAGTTAATTAATATACTTTGTCTGTACATATGAACGCAGAGACAGATGTTGTACAATGAAGTTAGAGTTCTTTGTTTTTTGTTTATTATATTGAGTAAAATAAATTAATAAAAGATAAGAAATTTTTATTATTATTAACAAACCAACGTAGAGTTTTTAACCAAACCACAATAAGTATAGTAGAGCTTGCAACACAATAAAATATAGTAAATACTACAAATCTTAAACCACACGCATATTAAAACGAAAAGAAGAACAGATATATAACTTGCGAGTCATGAGGGAGGTACGTAGATAGATATAAAAGAGAAGAAACATCATGCTAAGCGCGAACCTCAACCCAAACTCCTTCAATGTAAGAAACGCTAGGATTGCCATCCTCCCAAGTGCGGTTTTTCACCCTCTGGCGACCGGTTTTAGTGCCAATAATGGCTAGAGTTGTGGGAATCTGTGGAGATATCTGAAGTCGATGTTTTATCTGGTGAAAAGGTTGGCCGTGGAAAGGATTCCATTCGATGGGATCATTCTCTTGAGTCTCTCTGACACTCCAGTCATGGGATTGGAAGGTGAAGTCAAAACTATGGCCCCTTATAATAAATGATATTTTGTCCGCACATGGGGAGATGGACTCTATAGTCGAGCCATGAATTGGAAGGTTGTTTAAAGCAGGGAAAGAAGTCGCTAACCAATGCTGAGACCAGTTTCCGTTCCTCTTGGCTACATAATAAATGTGTAGCCTAGGATGATTCATAACATCCATGAAATCATATATGCGAAAGTCATCGATTAAGAGACAAACATAAGTGTTGTCTTCACGTGGATTTCCGGTGAGCACACCGTAACGGACCACAGTCCTGGGATATTGTGGGTTTCCAATGATGAGAGAGGGTAGTTCGTCCCGTTGTAAAGTGAAAGGGTTGAATAAGAAAGTTTGGTGGTGATTGCGTTGCTGTAAGGAAACGGAGTTGGACATGACAACCCAACCGAATGTTGATCCCAGGAATCTGGTACCTTCAAGACTTGGGTGTTCCTTATAGTGTAGCGTCTTTCTCACAGTGTCATAGAAACGGGCCTTTCCGGATCCCATTTCACGGTACAACAACCAAGACCTGCAAGAGAAACAAATTTAAGGGGAAGTGAGATGGCAGCATAAAAAACTATATGAATAATAAAAATGGAAGATATCAGAAGTCTCTCCAAACTAAATGAAATGATTTCTACCAAAAAAAAAGAAAAAAAACTAAATGAAATGATAGCAAGAAAAATAAACTTTCAGAGAAATGAGATTAGACCATCATTAGTGGAGTAACCCACTATAGTTACTCTCACATTAATTAATTATATAAATAATCATAAATTAAGTAAAGCAACCCTAAAAGAACTTAAGCAAAATCAACCTATTATTAGAGAACCCCAAAAAAGTTACTCAAGGCATATTTTACCTTATTAGTGTTTTACACTTGTTTAATTGGTTAAAATTTGGACCTATACACACTGATTCCTTTGAGTGTAGTTGTTGTTTGGTCAAGCCAAAGTGTAGCTTGATTCTGCCACATTGGCCGGTGATGTTGAGTGAATGTAGACAAACTCTAGGGATTTCCCGGATGGCAATGAGTGCATCCAAGAGGGTAGACCGAACGAATTGCATGATCTC
>NC_025690.1:22530329-22538247 GCF_000633955.1 Camelina sativa
AAAAAAAAAAAAAAATTAAATTTATCCGACAACCAACCAAAATTTGACACGTACCGTTCCTTATGGGTTGCTTCCGCTCCTTCCTGGAGAAGCGATTCTCGCATTTTAGACAATATTATTAGATTTTTTAATTTTTTTTCGGACATAAATAAGAAAGCAACCAACTGAGTAACTCTCAGTAATCATGCTCTTATGATTGCGCATAAACTATATATGAGTTAACAAAAAATGGAAGAAGATATTTTGCTAGCTACATTTTCAGAAAATCCTTGCAAGAAATGAGTAAATGCAATGATGATAGCAAGAATATCGACATGAGAAAAAGAGAATGGAAGAGGGGTAGTTTGTTTAGATACATTTTGAAGAAGTAGTTAGTAGAGATCGCAGACTTTAAGTGATTCTTGTTTGAAGAGAGAAATTTCGTTTGATATGAATGTGTGGGAAGAGAGAATGAAGAGAATTCAGTCGTTTTATAGAATAAGTGAACCTTAGCTTTTAAGTTAAACGTAAGGGAAATACAAAAGTTACAAAAAAAAAAAAAAGAAAAAAAAATATAATTAATGATTTCGTGCTTTCTATCTCAATATACCACCAAAATTGCCACCAAGGAGAAGCGTTGGTGATGCACACTCCAACTACCATAATTCAAAGTAGTTATATACTATAGTAACTAAGCTTTTAAGAACTAGTTAGTAGAGAATAGAGATGGTGATCATAGCAGGTCAATTTTAAGTTTGTTACACTTTCCCTTCTTTTATTTCCGCGTACCCTGAAGTCCATGCTGGTCCCATATATTATTCACGTTATGAGGTACCGAAAACGGTAATACTGTTTTGCAGACGTAATGACAGAAGTAGAGGTTGTTTTAGAATTAAACTTCTGAGAAAATTTCACTGACCAAGTTAAGCTTTGTTTGACACTTAACATGTAAATCTTCTTACTCTCTATCTACAGAACGTTTCCAACAACGTATGAATTCTACTGTTGTCTAGTCAACATTTCTCTAGCACATACAACAAAAACGCGAAATATCAAATTCAACAACAAAACAAACGTAAGATTGTTGATGATGCCAGTTTAAATAACAGAGTATCGCTTACATGTAAGATTATCAACTTAAACAGTAGGTTGTATACTGAAATTACATTGCAATCCATCGGAAACTCAACGTTTACCAATTCAGCTATCTTCTTCATCTTCTTCATCTTCTTCTTCCTCAGATGCTTCCTTGAGCCACTGTATGAATGCCTCACATTGATTCAGATAAACTTTGTCAGATTCGTCTGCGCCTGCTTTCTCTTCCCCCCATCTCAAGATCGCATCTTCTTGCACCACGTCTTTGTCATACAGAAAATGCACAATCTGAGCAAACAAAGGGACCAACTCTGCAGTTTCCTCACACATCTCTTCGAATTTCATTATCACCTCTATCTGTTCATCAATTTGCTTTACATAGAACCCAAGAAGTCCCTTGCTTTTGTTGATGATACTCGTCGCGTTTCTATACAATTCACTAGTAGAGCTATGTGGAGTATCAATTGCCAGTCTCATCATAGAGTAGAATATTGCTCCAGCACAATCTGCAGATGCCATGTTGTATGAAAACCGGAGTGAGTTAATCAAGGGAGTTACATGGTCCACATTGTTATCCTCTTCAACGGCCCTTAAGAAGGTTTCCCTAACCTCTCTCTGAAAGTAGCAATAGTCATCATCATTGGGATCATTTGCATCAGTGCTAATACTATCATTATCAGATTTCAACTCTCCACGAGGTGGGACAACACTTTCATCCTCTATGTCATCATCGTCCATGACCTGAGTGATATCGGCAAGTTTGTCCATGGGGATTGGTACGATGGAATGCTTCCACCACTCCTCATCGTGAACACTATCACATACTTCCCATATGTAACCAGCTCCATCAGGACCAAGTTCAGATGCTTTGGACTCCATTTGCAAATTATTCACGTCAGACAAAAGATCTGCTGTCCCTTTGCTACTGTCAGCACATTCCAGTTCTTCATCGCTGTCTTCTTTAATCTCCTGTTGAAGTAGGGAAACCTTTGAGTATGCAGGCACAACAAAGTCCCGTCCAACCACAACATTAAAAGACAAAACAACACCAGGCAGCAGAACAGCTCCTGCTCTGATTTTCACCCCATCACAGACAATAGCGTTCCTTATCTCACACCCATCTTCAATAGTAACATTGTTCCATATGTATGAGCCTTGTATCACCACATTTGATCCAACAGAACATCCATTCCCAATAACAGAGTTAAAGATTTTACCCCCATCACCAATTCTTGTGCCGTATCCAATGACAGTAGAAGCTCCAATATCAGCAGATCGTGATTGAACTGCATCAGAAGCCCGGTACATCCCTCGTCTCCCGAGCTTTAGAGGGCGATTCCCACTGAAACTTATATCAGGTACATACGGGTAAGTCCACCTCTGGATGATATCCTTGCTAACCGTATCATAGCTCCGTAAATTATCGATCCTTGAAGCATAACAGCTCGAGTGAGCCTCATGAGTGAAAATCTTGTAACCCATAATATCATCAACAAGCAAACCCTTAACAAAATGACGGCGCAGATGTTGATAATCAAAGTTATCCTCAAAGAGACTAAGCACCTCAGGAGAGCAAATGTCAATGTAGCAATCCTGCACATCATTGCATACTAAAACACTAGTATCCATCACTAATGACTTATCTAAGCAAACCTCTCCGCCCTCGTTGTAATAAAGAAGCTGTTTCGTTAAGGGATCTACCGCAACAAAGAGTTGATCAGATCCTATCCTTAGCCTACTAGACTGCTTCTTAATAACCATAGTCATGATAGCTTTCTCATCTCTCTTCTTCCTCTCCCTATGTTCTCGAATCAACTCAGCTAGTGGCATATTACTCACAGTATCACCACTAACAAGAACAAAATCTCCCTGAATCTGAGACGTCTCTGTATGCTGCTGTTCATAAATGTAACGCAGAGCGTCTCCAACACTGGTGGATTTGTGAGACACAATCGTTCTCACCAGAGAGCACCATTGCGATTTTTTCAGGTGATCGATCAATTGCAACGAGTGAGCACAACAGAATACGAAAATCTCATCTATACCAGCTGATTCGAGCCATGCTAAGGTGTAATCAATCATCGGGATGTTTACTAGAGGTAAGAGTACCTTTGGGCGTTCAAGGGTTAAGGGACGGAATCGGGTGGTGAAGCTGTCCGCTATCACAATGGCTTGTAACCGTTGACGACTTAGATCCTCTGGAACCCTAGCCGCGTCTTTCTTCTTCTGAGCACCCATGTCTCCTCGATTCACTACTGATCAATTTCGATGAAAAAATTCACACGAGACGTACGACAGACATAAACCAATTTCCGCATGATAAAGTGTTTAATTATATAATTAACTTTGCAAGTTTCTATGATTAACTTAGGCCCAGTATTATTTTGACAAATCTAAGCCCAATGAGGCCCAATATTGAAACCTTTATAGTAAAAGCGAATGTACTGTATACGCTTCCCGCTATGTAGGATTCAGAATTCAGTTTTTGTTTCTTCTCGAAGTCTTCTTCTTCAGCTACATAGAATCACAAAGTGATGCGATGCGATGCGAGGTGTCCGATGTCAATGTGAAAGATGTTTCGCCACCGGATAAATTTCCAGGTTTCCGTCATCGAAATTTCCAGGTTTCTTCCATTGATTCTGAATTTTACAGTGTATTATATTCTGAATTCTAGTTTTGATTTGTTACTTGATGAGATTTTAGATTCACGTTTAACGATCTGGGAGATGAGATTAGCCGTATTAGATCTGTGTTCATCTCTAGTTTTAAGTTTCCCTTTCAGATATGATCAGTGATAGTAAATTGACCGCCAAGTGTTTGATTATATGACGAGTTGAAACCTCATCGATTGTGAGATTGGGCGAGTCAATTTCGATCAACGTTTTGTTTTATTAGTTTTTTTTTGTTTTTGATGGATTAGCATTGTCCACTTAAGTTCTGTAGAGTCTTCGTGATAATCAGAATTTTTTTTGGTATATAACTTGGGTGAAAAATTACATTGCCTGCAGAGATACATACATACTCTATGGAAAAAGGCAAATATTGGTTACTAATATGTCACGCTAGCTAGGAGTATGGTGTGCCTTGGTCACTCGTTGATGTAAAAATACAACTGATCATCATCTCTAATGACATCGACATCGTCTATTTCTGCGTTTTCCACATTGGTGACCTTTGTGAAGCTTCCGTATCCAAATTTGTCACCTGCATTATTTCCAAGTTTATTTAGTGAAGCTTCTAGTGTATGGAGAGAATTTTCTTGTTGTTATTTACTTTTGCTTCCTTCTTATGTTCAGTAATGTTTTTTAGGAGCTTATGAAGTAAAAAAAAAAAAAAAAGAGGTTACCTGCAAGTCTCAGCAGCTCTTCTATGGAACCAGGTAGGATTATCAGCTTTGATAAATCTTTTTCCTGTGACTTCAAGTGGATGGTAACTCTCTTACCTTTTGGTTTTGCAGCTTCATGGTGTTTGATTGGGATGTTGGATCTGCAATATGGATACTGTGAATGAAGTTCAAATGAGGTATGATCTGCATTAGAGCAACCTTTTCCATCAATTTCTTTATCTGGTTTCTCCCCTTCTTCTATCTCTATCCGATGTTCTCGAGCTCTTCTCTTTTCAGTTGGGCTCATTCGTTCAAAATCGGTATTTTCTGAATCATGCAGTTTTAAATATTTGTGTCCCTGTCTTTGATCACTGGCATTTCCTTCTTCTGTCTTTGGACCACCACCAAGCCACTCCTGGAGAAGTGCATCTGGTTGGTTACTTGTTGTATCTTCAATTGCTATTGATTGTTGCCCTCCGAGTTTCTGCAAATATCAGTTGGTATTGGTTAACTTTGTTGTGAAAATATCTCTGTAGTTATATAAACTTAGTTCCCATGTACTGTATATTGCAATCTTTCTTTCTTACCATGAAGAGGTTGTTCATAATGATACGTGCATCTTCAGTATGAGCTCGCATAGCACTCATTAGAGATGTTTTGTTTATCCTTAGTATCTGAGATAGTTTAGTTGTCCTAACTGTGAAAGCTTGTGGTGTATAGCATAACACACCAATCTCTCCAAAGGCATCTCCAACAACTGCCTTGCCTTGAACCTACATACATGAATGTAAGGATTGTGGTTATTTCTCGTTCTTTCGGCTAATAGTGCCACAGTGAAGTTCTTTTGGTTATATATATCTTTGTTTACTTACCTGATCTTCTTCACCAACGTAGACAGTAAAATCCTGCACAATCACCAAAGGAGCGAGTAACTATGTCAGAAGGTTACTTCAACATTCATAAACTGATATTGAGCTCTTTTATTTCAGTCACCTACCACTGCCCCTGAGACTAGGATGTACAGGTCTGTAGGAGCTTCGTTCTGTAGTATTACATCTTCTCTTGGTGGGAAATACTCGGCATCTATATCTGAAACCTTGGTCGGACAAGGTATATCGAGTTGGTAACCTTATGGAACAATATAAACAGAAATGGACAAAGAAAGAGTAATTTTACCAACTGAAACAGGAAGTTGCGAGAAACTCCATGAAAGAGGTAGACGTTCTGAACGATTGGGAAGAAGAGATAGTTTGCAATGCTTGATCGAATTGCTTTCGGCAAACCGTTCAAGGTTTCTTGTTGTTTCAGACCCTCTGTTTTGAACTTTAAGCAAATGTGTGATAACATCTGGTCTTGTATGTTTGGTGGGAGTTGGTTTCTTGATGCAAACTCTGAAGCTGCTCTAACAGTATCTCTCTGTTGAATTGCAAAAAAAAAAAAAGGTTTCTTTATTTTGCAGGTTATCATTTCAAAGGATTGATGTGAAGTCAAAAGGAAGTGATTGAACTTACAAAGTTTCTAGTGCGGCTAGTCCAGTGAACCACAAGGTTGGTCATATTACCAATCAGGTAAGATGTGAAACCGAGGTTGAAGAGCATGAAAAATACAAAAAACAACATTTCCCTTGGATTCTCAGCATGTAAGTCTCCATATCCTGTTGTTGTTAATGTCGTAATTGACCAGTAAAGAGCGGTAACATATCTACTCCAAACACTTGCCTCCTTGAAATTTGGGTACACAGCTCCAATCCACGTTTTTGTTGGATCAGGATATCGATCTGCAATGAGGTAGTTGAAGCATCCAGCACAATGTACTGCAAAAAGGGTTACCTGATATATAAAATTTGTAAGTTGTAAGTTATAACTCACCTAGAAGCTTTTTATAGATGAAAAGAAAAGAGCTTTCTCTGTTTTTAGAAAAGAGTATCCTCTGTTTTTGAGAGACTTACCGAAATGAGTTTTGTGCAACGTGTCCAGAAATAGTTGAAACGGATATCTTTCTCAAGCCTGACGCAAAGGGAATAATGAAGGAGATATATTAAGATTTTATGCTGCTTCTTTAAATGGGGTAACTCTTTATAACTTGAAAGAAAATGGTTTGCTTATGAATTATGATTTAGTATTGAAAACGAACCTTGCAAACAGCGAGCTAACTCGTCTGAGACGCCAGAGCCTTAGCATACTAAGAACTCTGAATCCTATTTCGCTTCCATTGTAATTGAAAAGAAGACTCAGTGACTGGAATGGAGCTGTTGAGCAGACATCAAAGGCGAACCAAGTAGAAAGGTACCTGAAAAACCAATTCATTATTAAAAATCTACTTCCTTTGAAAACTTAATAATTGTACCAGTGTCTTTTATGTACCTTTTTTCTCACCTTATAGCTATTTTCTTAGGTTTATCGACCAGAAGATAAGAGTGGCTGTCTAGGTAAGCAACGAAGAAGGTGAGAATGATGTCAATGGCAAAGAAGCCATTGACAATGTTGTCAATGATGAAAAGCGCGTCTTTCTTGTAGGTGATGAAGGCAAACTCAAAAGGACAAATCCAAGCTGAGTAAATCACGAGAATGACCAGCCACATCTCCCATGCCCTGAATTCAACATTAAGCCACAACTCAAGAAGACAACAAAACAAAAAAAACAGAACAGAACAGAACGCGGAAATGTGCAAGAAAGAGTACAACACCTGAAACGTGGATCGAAAGGAGAGATGATGTGTTTACGGAGTTTAGTTGATTGGTTTATTCTAGCTCCAAGTGATGGCAAGAGATCAGCAGAGAGGAAGCTGCTGTGTTTGAATGTGTCCATATTGTATTCTTCGACGCAGAATCGCTTAAAGAAGTTTCTTGTGCAAGAGATTGGCATCGTTCTTGTGTTGAGCTTCAACAAAGGTTAGTTATAAATATAGTGATGAAACTTGTGAAAAGGTTCACAAGCTAACGACCTTTTTTTTTTTTTTGCTTTCTCTTTCTCTCTCTCACGTTGCTTCTGACTTTTTTACAATACCAACTTGCTCTGACCCATTTCTTATCGTTTTCTGAAAAGGAGAAAGGAAAAAAAAAACGAATTTTTGTTTTTGCAGGGAAGGTTTTAACTGTTTAGCACAGACTTAGTGCACCATTAATGCTGCAAAAAAACCAACAACAAGAAGGCTTACACAAGAAAATGATTAAGAGGGTGAAATAAGAAGCTGAGTTTCACGCTTGGTAAGTAAGATGTGTTTAAGTGGCAGACATTGAGATTTTACAGCAAGCAATGCTCAGAGTTTATGCTTTTGACAGGAAGTAAAGATTTGAAATTTAGAGAGAGAGAGGAAGAAGAAGATGAAGGACGCAATGTGGTAATGGGACTTGATGAGATTGTGACTCTGGTGGGATATCCATTTACTTTGCATTTGAGGCTAATATATATATGTACACAAATATGTGTGTGTGTGTATGTGATTTATTGAGAAATTTTTGTGTGTGTTTTTATTACAGGAATCCAGAAATGGACCAGGTAAGGGAAATTAAAAAAAAA
>NC_025690.1:22538709-22557556 GCF_000633955.1 Camelina sativa
TATGTTTGATAGTATCTTTTGTTTTTGTTTTTCTCCCCTTAGAAAGCTCATATAGACCGTTCGTTTCCTTTTGATTTAGAAAGATTAAATCCTTAATTACGCGTAAACATCTAATCAGAGAAATTGACACACGAAAAAAACATCTAATCAGAGAATCTGACACGACATGTAAAGAACAAAAATACTACTAATTAGATAGTAAAAGCAGACAACTAAATTCTGTTTCACACTAAAATTTATAATGGAAACAGATTGAAGTAGCAACAATCAAATCGTGTATTTCAGTGATAATGTTTTCTCAATCAGGGAAATTTTCTTAAATAAGATTTTGTAGAGACTTATTATCATGGATGATGTTTCAAGAAAATATATCTATTATTATTTTATTTTATTTTGTCTTTTCTTGCAGAAATTGTTTTTGACTTACTCCAGTTTAGCTATACTTTAAACATTTCTGATACAGTTATACCTATACTTGCAAATATTTATTAAAAAAAAAACAGATATGCCATGATGCTAATTACATTTTCTCTCTTTTAAAAAAAAATACTATTTCTGTTTTGCCTTTATTAATGATCACTAGGGACACTTATGCTTGTGGATATATTCTTGTTGTTTTGTACAAAATAGAGTATTCTTTGTACTTAGTACTTACAATATATGTTCTTAGTGTTAGATTTCTTTTAAACTATAGATTAATTGTCTAAAAAGACTTAACAAAAACATTAAACTGAATTAGTTCTTCGCTTGCCATTTTTTCTTTGAAGTAGCACACTATCGTAAACGGCTCCACTATAATATCAACCGCTCGGTATAAGAATTGGTTAAATCTTGCACATGCAAAAAGTGACATTGGGTCCAAATGGTTCAATATTTTTTGTCGTTTTTTTCAATGGGGAAAACACAGTGTTGGACTCAGAATGATTACCCAATTTAGGTGATATACATTTCACTATCTAATCTGACTGAGAGACAGAGTCCTTAACACTAAACCGATATTTTTCTAGCGACAATCGGGGGGATTTTCTTGGTTTAG
Organism: Camelina sativa; assembly: GCF_000633955.1. Taxonomy (NCBI): domain Eukaryota; kingdom Viridiplantae; phylum Streptophyta; class Magnoliopsida; order Brassicales; family Brassicaceae; genus Camelina; species Camelina sativa. The sequence goes on from NC_025690.1 coordinate 22,539,746, forward strand.
CTCGTAACAAATGTTTGATATTAATTTATAACAATTTAAAGAAATAGATGGGGTTAATTGGTAGTCGTTACTAGACGGTTAATTAAGTGACTGATTAGTCAATGTTTAAATTTTAATTTAGTTTATGTTCCCTTTTCATAGGAGTAAAAGAAAGGATTTAATTCCTTTGCGTTTCGTTTTAGGTCTTTTAAATTTTATTGCCTTATCATGATAAAATCATTGTAATCTCAAATAGAGTATAGAGTATGTAGCACCCATATGTAGGTTTCGGCGATGGTTTATCCTCTTTAATCTATCATCATGATTCATCTCTGGTTAACACACAAAAGTGTGGTAGTGAAAACGAAATTGAAATATCTAGTTAACACACAAAAGAGTAAACGATAATTCTAATTAAGTAGGAGTAGCTATGATCCAAATGACAGCTTTAGTAGTGGGTCGAACATAGACGGTCCGGTTTCATGCATGGAATGTCTCCATATTGCCCATTTAGTCCACGTGTGTTTAATAAGTTTATCTTTTTTTTTTCACAAGTGTTTAATAAGTTTATCTTGACGTAGAAATGCTTTCTTACTTCTTCCGCCTTTTTCTATAGGAATGATACACCGAAAACATAATTGAAAAGTATCAATCTATATATTTGTACCGATCTTCTTTTGTTGGATTTATAGAATCTTTTATGTTACTTGTACTTAATTTTATGTATTTATTTGGTTTAACTAAACTATTTAAGGCTAAGATAATTAGGTTTCGATTTTGCTTAGTAGGTTATGCCTCACGTGATTAGAGATTTATGTAGTTAGAGGTAGGTAGAGATTTTGGTAAGTAGAGACTCTAGAGTCAAACCCCATTCATTCCTCGTGATCACATTTCCAAAATGAGAGACATTTTTTTTTTTTTTAATGTGTACTTGTCCATGTGTTTATATCATGTGCATGAAGAACCGTTTTAAGCCTTTGAAAAACCTCTAAAATACTAACAATCACAAGAACAAATTTGGTTTACAATTAGGACTTAAGTAAAAACCTAGTTAAATGAAAAGAAAATAAGAGAGACATAAAACTATACAAGGCAAAGAGAGAATCTTGGTAGTGGATCTCATAAGATAAAGCCAAGAGTTAAAGTGGTCCTTGAGGACAATGATGAAGGGTGTCCTTAATTACTGCCTTCAAAGCTTCTATGTTCGGCCTTCATATTCACGTGGTCCGTTTAGTTTCTTATATGTTTGTATAGCCAAATTCATGCATGAGTATGATTATTTAAAAAAAAAAACTGGAATCTTAGAAGAAATTTGTATAATAAAATAAAATAAAATTATATTTTGTCATCAGTGCATTAATATGATAATGTATGAATTATACTTAGAGAATATTATGTTGACAGTGTTAGAAATTTTTTTTATGAATTGACAAAAGATGCATGAATAGTATTGAACAAAATTTAACTCATTCTACCAATTTCGAATATTAAAAGTTAACTTATGGTAATAACAACATACATTTTCTTATCAACAAAGTTTGATTTTGTATAAACTATACAGGTTCTAACATTATGCTCAGTCTGACAGTAATAGAATTAGGAATTGATAAATTTTGGTATCGTTATTTTTGTATCATAAAATATATCATGTTTTAAAATGTGTTTTCTAGAAATGATATTGTAGGTTTCCTACGCGATATAGAGAGTATTAACATGAGTTATGTTAATATTGAGAAATAAATTATCGCATTGCCTCCAAAGATTATGTAGTCATAAAGTAAAATTTTTATGGAGTTTTGTGAATGGTTAACATGACATTTAACGTAGGAGAGCACTAAGAGATAATAATAACTCGGATTCAACTCCGGTTATCACAATATAAACAATTAAATGAAAAAGTGTACATTGGAATAGGTTGGGTCCGTGAAGGAAACTAGTTCACGAGTTCTCTGGTAATTTGAATGGAACAGTTTGTTTCAACAAAAAAAAAGAAAATGCTTGACAGCTCGGTTGCTAAATTTGGTCTAGCTTCTGTGTATTTGAATCCCTTTCTTGTTTATTGTCAAAGAGACAATTGTTTACGACGGAATCACTATATTTTGTTGGACGGAGAATAAAATAAAAAGAAATTTTTTTCAAAACGGCCATCTTAGAAATGAGAACGAAACCGATCCACCACAAAAAGTTGATAGAAAGTGAATGTCATAGTTGATTCCCATATTAAGATATGAAAATTCGATAACAACATTTGCTTCACCAAGACTTACTTACTTTTGAAATACAAAATTGAGAAATAAGAAATCATATATTCTCAAATCAATGAAATATTTTTATAATGTATGGAACAAAAACTGGTGAACTGCGTGTGTAATATTGGTCATGTGTTAATAGTTTGGCCTAAGATCAGACACATCATGGACTGACAATGTGGTGTAATTTGTGCTTCTAAAAGATTTTGTTTTAATCTACAAACCTTGTTTTAAAATCCATGTGAACTATAGGTGTGGTGCGTACACATTATGTTATGTACCAGAGTTTTTCTTTTGGAACTTTTTACTCAGATTCTTTTCTTTATATATTTTCATAGAATATCATGTAAAGAGGAAAAAAAATTATAGTCGTATATAAAGGGTATTAGAAAGTGAAGATCAAACTTGATTCTAGTAGTTTGTAGGCTAAAAGACATTAAAATGAAGTTGACTCTTTGAATTCAACAAAAACTGACTTGACATAGTATATTGATTAGCTCGAATATTTTCGAATATAATATGATATTATATTTGGTGTAATGAGAAATGTATGGTGTATATATTATTTTTGTTCTCCTTATCATCAAATTCTTCACGCCATAGTTGCGGAAGATCTTAAAATATGCCATTTCCATAAGTGGTTATCATTAAAAAGTGTGTATCGCATACATATCATATAAAATAATACAAAAATTTGTAATGAATTGGACGGCATAATTTTTGTTTTTTCTTCTTGCAAAAGGTAAACTCAGATTCCTCATGAGAATACTAATTAATATACCAATATTGATATTCAAGCAACCCATATATTAAAAGTTATCTTCCGGAAACCTGTATAGATTTAATTTGGAAATGAGAATTTTGTTTTTGTTTTTGTTTTTTATAAAATGATTATTTTTCCTTTTTCTTGAATTTTTTTTTGTTTAATAATTGTACTAACTCGTACATGCATGATAGAATCCACTGAAATCGTCTAGATTCATAACACATGTTCTTCGTGTATATTATTATTCCTACATAATCCTACCCTTCCCCAATCCCAAACTATGGGTTTAGTTAGGTTTTAAGCTGTAAATATTTTTCAAAAAACAATTGGTAAATACTTGTTGCGTATTATATATAAATTAATCTACACTACGAGTCTACGATATAGATATATGCATATAAATAATACGTATAATATACGTAACCAATATAATATTATACCCGGATGTGTGACTCGTTTGTCAAAACATTCATGCATTGTAAGTTGATTGACTTCTCTTAGATAACAAAGTTACACCTCAATACGTATATATTTATATATAAGTAATATTATCATAATTTACTAATATTCATAATTATTAATTTATGGGTGCAAATAAATGCAATGTTGTTACAAAAAGAAAACAAACTATAGTTACTCTGATTTTATGCTCTTTACACCTATCAACTATGAAAAACTTTTTAGCCCAAAAAACAACTTATTTTATTGGAAAACACGAAACATCGTAAATTTTCATTCTATAAAACTATAGAGAAATGGAAATAATTTCTTTGTTTTCTGATTGTTTTTTAAATATTATGTTCTGAAATCTATAAATATAAAGAGATCAAACAACTAATATTGATCTGTTTTTTTTTTCTTAATTATAGTTATAATATTTATTGCCGCCTCTTTTTAGCATAGTTTTTAAGCAATGAATAGTTACTGAGAATTTTCATATTCGACCAATGCATTTTTGACTTTTGGTTGATAAATTAACATCTTTTTTGTTTCTTTTCCTGTACGCCTATACATGTATATATCAAGTTCTAAGCCAGTTCACTTCAGTAACTTAAGTTTCTCTGCCTCATATTAGCAAGTTTTAAATCAATGAGATATCCATTATTTTTTTCGTCAGCTTTCGTTTTTTTTTTTCGTTTTCTCATGATGATTACCCTTTTTTCCCCTGACTTCCATGTGTCTCTAACATGAGATGTAAGAAGTGGAGTTTTAGATTTGGTCAAATCTGCCATTTGAAAATGGAAGACCAAAATCAAGGAGCATATCCCTAAAATTTTGAGAGTGATAGAGAAAAATATATACGAGAATTAAGAAATCTCTCACTATCAAAAATCCTTAATGATTTTGCAAAATCCTTTGGGCCTACCAACTATTGTAGGGGCACCAAAAATATAAGTTTTTCTTGGGTGTTATAGCGTCTTGTATTTGTCTTCAATAATTATCAAATTGATTTTTCTAGTTATTAACTCATACAATACGAATTTTGATAGAACTGAAATGGTTCAGAGTAGTTATATAATTTTATATTAGTTGATCTCGCTAAGAAAAACCAATTTCTACTCGTTAAGCAGGGCAGATGAAGGTTTGGTGGACTGGGATCTGGTTCTCTCAAGCCACGCAAAAGTTTTCGCTGGTTGCTTGGTTTGGTGGAGAACCTCATACATACTCACGCTTGCTCACCAAACAATTGGACAAACAAGTTCGAAATAGGCTACTCTCCCTCCAAAGTCAAGACAATGACAAATATGCAGGTTGTATAGCTTTGTGGTTTGCAACAAGATGAATGTTTAGATTTTGGTAGATCTTTTTCAACACCTTAAACAACCGATGCACTTAATGTAAAATAAAAAATAAATTTGAATAAATTTTACATATTATTCAAAAAAACAAACCAATTTCTAAAAGTTTGGTTGGTTTAGCAGTCGAAAGTATTCCAGCATAATAATTTTGATCAAATCGGCTATATTAATCGACCAAAAAATATTCTTCATCACTTTCTTTTACCTAAACTACGTCCGATTAATTATTTTTAAGGTGCACTTAGTATATACACATACTAATTTTTATACTAAATAGGCTGTGTTCTTTTCACAGTCGCCTGCGACAAGAAAATAATACTGTTACGGCAACAAATTCAATACAAATGAGTCGCGACTTTAACGACAAGCAAAAACGGTTTTTAAAATCGATGCTGGAATTTCCAGACACTGTTGAGACTCTATTCTTTTTTATTTTTTAGTCGATGCGACAACAACGGCTCCCTACTTTACTGGACTGCAAACCGTTTTGAGCTTTTTAATTGTCTCACAGTCGCTGCATCTGCGACTGTAAAAAGAACACGGCCATAATCTTAAAACGCTCCAATTTACTATATTAAGTCTATAGGTAAATGTGGTAAGTAAAATACAAGTGTGTGTCCCAAGTTCGTTCTATTTTCTTTTTTTAAAATTTACTATAGATTAAAATTTTCTCTAGTCACACTACAAAATATAAGATATGATTACTTTATATTTAGAGTAACTTTAAATTTTTACACCATTTTTTGTAAAATAAAAAACAGAGTAATAGATTGAAGTTAAACTCTATTGTATATAAAAATTACTCTATTTTAGAATTAAAATAAATAGATGAATACATTGAAAATGGTCTTAAACTTCATTGGTTTTTAAAAAGATCACTTATCCGTTTTCATATTGTAGTAAGATTTGTACATTAGAAGTTCTGACTGCTTTAACTAAATAAATAGCCAATGATATATCGACTTAAAGAGTATCAATCAATAACAATAGTGATCATGCAATGCTGTGGATTATCCTCTACATGCACAAGTATAAAGAATTTGTACTTGACATAGACCACCGCACCTGCATACAAATTGTGAGAGCAAATGTTCCATTAATAGGTCGAGGACCAATGGGGACCCAAAATAGCTCAGCCAATTGAATCTCGAGATAGCGAAATGAAGTTCCAGTTGCAATGCTTCATAAAATAATTGAGTATACCTTTTTTTTTTTTTTTTTTTTTTTTTTTNCCCTTATTTTTGTGTTATTTTCTTTTTAAACTTTGTGTGGCCAATTTATTAGAAACACTTACTTCTCAATGAGGCAAACGTAACTTTCCTTTATTGTTCCACATTGTTGGCTATAGCTGCTAGTGGTGTCCAAATATGAACTCATTATCCAATTCTCTCCTTTTAATATTTCTCACGTGTAGACATTTTTAATTTAAACTGAAAATTATGGCTATACATTAATATATCGGGCCGTTTCTCGTAGACATTTTTTTTTTGTCAAAGCCGTTTCTCGTAGACATATATATCAACTTAGTTGTTGTTTTTTGTTAAGGAAATTTAATATGATATTAGTTATTCAAGTTGTACATGGAAAATAAAATAAAAATACATATTACACAAATGTTAATTGTATGAAAGCTGGTGCCGTTATACAAAACTGCATCTACATATATGAACTAGGACAAACTGATTAAGTTATACTTTCTAAGCAATAATGATTATACATGTGCCTTACTTGATGAGAATATCATGCGCATGTAATTGTCGAATGATGACATGCTTGAAGACTCGTTTCAATTTTAGATTATTATACTATTTTTTCGTAAGTCATATCAATTAAACATGTGAACGATCGGTTAGATTCTTCCAAAACATAATGGGAAGTGAACTAATGTGAATGCGTAATGGTGTTGTTACGTCAAATTCTTGAGATTATAATGGTTCGATAAACTCAAAATGGCGACCTCATTATCACATCAATATCATGCATAGTTTTGTTTGTATGTCAACGTAATTTAATTGTCGGTATGAAACTTAATCGTTGTTTTATGTGTTTAAGAAAATGTTGCTATATATGATCCGGTCTATGATTTTGCGATAATTGTATATATATTAGATTATGTTTCATCGAATTGTAGATTAACGAAAGTGTGTAAATGCTAATATTATCCAGAGATATGTATATATATACACACACACACACACACAAGTGCCATGTGATTGCAAAATGGTGTGTATCCAAGTTCCTAGTCTTCAAGGGGACCAAAGTGTTCGATCTCATCCATTATTGTTGTTTTTCCATCTTCTGTCTCCAACCCCCGAAACTTGATAACCTCATTTTTGTGTAAGGGGTAAAATTATGAGGGTTCAGATGAATGATATAATTAAGTTTCATGGTTTAATTAACTGTAGACTAATCATGAAATTTCTACGTCATGTGAATTGTGCATGGATCGATTGCATATTATTTGGTCGTAATCGATCAACAAATAGTAATAGAATATTGAAACGTCAGTGCTTGATGGTAGTACAAGTTACAGAAATTTGGTAGATATGTAGTTAATTGACTAAATGATGTTAGTCCAATAATTAGTTTGATCATTATCATAAATTAATTATTGTAGCTCATTTTTAATTTTTTTGCATAATGATTGTAAGAGAATTTATCCCACAAATCAATCAAAACATAGTAAATAAGCAATTACTGAACCTAAGCTAGCTAGTGTTTTTGTCTGTTTCTTCACAAATGGTTGCTGACAAAAACAAAGATTCTTTGTCATTTCTCCAACTGCTAATCGTTGTTTGTTGTCAATTTCAACTACAAATCCTCAGAAAACCCACTACTCTATAAGTATCTTCAATTCCTCTAATTCGTATTTTGGCTCAATTTTTTCCTTTTAAATTTCGACCATTTAATCATTCTCCCCAGCCTTCCTAGCTAGTGAATATATGTGCCTAGTTACTAGTCCTTTTGTTTTGAACAAAAAAAAAAAAAGTTACTAGTCCATTTGCTTGAAGTGGAATCTTACGTTTAAAGAAAAAAAACAATTGGATCTTACACATTCTCTTTAACTAAAATTCCTCAATATTAATAGGGAACCCATATATTTTTCAAAAAAAGAAAAAGAAAATAGGGAACCCATATATATATATATATATATATATATATATATATATATATATATATAAACTCCAATTTGAAGTTATTACAATATTTTTTTTTTACAAAAATTACCTCTAGTTTGTTACTATTATGTATTATCAATCAAACCCGTTTTTACGATTTAACCACATATAATTTCTTAACTGGATAAATCTAAAAGGCAAACGTCTTTGTCATATTCTCAAGATTTTGAGGCAATACAATACACAACTCCATACCACCAAATCAAGAACAACATCATCTTCCATAAGTAATGAATCTCCTTATCTGAGCCTTGTGATATCTTGCATTTTTGTGAGTTTTAGAGCTCATTTTAACCTTGGTTTGATGCATAATCATGTCATTTTAGGTTGTTTAGGTTGCATATTGCATCAAATGGTTATTTTCAGTTACTAGAGTGGAGATGAGCAATAAGATGATGGATTTGGAGGATGTTGGAGCAAATGGAGAAGCATTGGAAAAAAGTGAGAAGTTGAGGATTCGAGCAGGAGCATTTTGGGTCCAGGCCTTTGGCCAAGAGGAGACCGAATGGAACATGCGGGGACACGTTCGGGCAAGCAAAAACCAAAGAGGTGCATCGACGGATGATCGAAGTTTTTGACAGAAGACCTTTGGCCACCACCTTCGGTCAAGAGCATACCGAAGGATCCCTTATTGAGGAAACAAAGTTTTCGACAGAAGATCCTTCGGTCGAAGCCTTTGGCCAAGACCAAATGAAGAATCCCTTCGTTCATCACGTTTGGTAGACTCCAAACCGAAGGATCGTAGACTTCAAAGAATGAAAGAAACGACCAGAGACCCCTTCGGTTATGGCCTTCGGTCAGAGGCTGACCGAATGAGTCCTTCGTTCACACCTGTTCGGACAACCACCAACCAAAGGAGACCAACCGCCTAGACTTCCCATTTCCCAACCCAGTTTGTCCCAGGTCGACCCGGTTCGTCTTGTTTTTCCTAGAAATACATTAAACCTATTCTAGAGAGATCTTATATTTGTTTTAGCATTTTTTAGGGGTTTTCAGCTTGTTTATCTAAGTTTGTTGGATCCTTTGTTTATTTCCAAGTTAGTAATAGTGATTTCTCTTTTGTTTCCTCTAATCTATAATTTATAATTATGATTTCACAAAGAGAAAACTTCTACTTTTGTGTGATCATAACCATGAGTGAGTAGATCCTTTTAGAACTTTATATCCTCCCCAAATACCCAAAGTTTCACTATCCTACTACACTTAACACGAAAACACCAACCCATCGGCCCTCTACCTAAGATAGCCTTCCACATTAATATGGGAATACCCTAGATACTATCTTGGCACTACAACCTTGTACCCTTCTTACCAAAAAGCATGTCATACTCACTAGTCCGCAAATTCAGAATCAAATGGTGGGGCAAATACAACCTCGACCGCTGCGTCTTAACCAACTTGGAGAAATGGATTCAAACACATCAACAAATAAAGCAACCCATAGATACAATATCTTGAGCTTTACCACCTATTCAAACAAAAACCTTGCCCCTCAAACCACCAAGTCCTACAGAATCAACTACTTCATCCTCCAGATCCAAGAAAAATAGAGGCAAACAAAAACTCAAGAAACTCTTCGAAACAATTGCGATGCAAATATCCTCCTCGGACGACAAAGATGATATGATGATATCACACAAGACAACAATACACAACATGGTGATCGGCGGACCACTATCATAATATCAATTCTAAAACATCGTTATCCGACAAAAATAAATAAATAAATAAATAAAGAAAATATAAGTAAATAAATAAATAAATCGAAAAGTCAAAAAAATAATACTCCTCTGTAAAATATATATCTACTGCCTAAGTTTTATGTATATATACATTAAAAAAATGTATGCTATAGCTCTTTAATAAATCTGCTTGTATTATAAGTATTCCACTTATATATAAACAAGAAAGAAAATATACATATATATATATATATTTATATATTTAGTATATTATTTTGTAAAAGAAAAAAAGATAGAAGCTACCTCTCCCACCGACTCCATCAAATACTCCATTTTTGCAACAGTTCAAATTTAGTGAAATAACTAAATTATGCAACAGTTCAAATTTGTCGACAAAAGGACACGTCATACAATTTTATGACAGGACACGTCATAAAAAACTAAATTATGCAACAGTTCAAGACCAAGAAATGAAGACTTCAAAACTAAATAACAAGACAAGAACTTTAATCAAACAAAGGCTTACTTATCTCATACAATTTCAAAAAAGGACACGTCAACAATAACTTACGCAACTTCACACGTCTTTGTATAAATAAAAAAGAGTAGTAGGAGAAGGCAGAGTGTTTTTAGCAATCTTTCACAAATTCCCTACACATCCTACTCTCTGGTTTTCATAATTGTATTTTCATATCTTATCTCATGTATTTCATATCAAGTTTAATAAAGTAAGTTTTAAATCAACGCCTTGTCTATATTTTGAGCTAATCGTTTTATTTATAATTTCATCTGAACTATAGTATTACAATAATTACAATAAGAAATAAAATACCAGCTAAAAGAACATCAATTAAGTGATCCACAAGTCACAAATAAAATTAGAAAATTAAAAGTCGAACTACTAAACCAAGTATGTCCTAAACTCCCAAATACCTTTTGGGAAAGAATAAAACAAGGACTGTGGAGCCAAACGCCTACGGACCTGAGCCATTTTTCAGAAACGTTTTTGCATACTGACCATCAAACTGGAGAGTGAGGTGTCCAGTATTCTTGTTGAAGGTTCTTCTAACTATTGCAATGCGGTGAGCGGGACGAACCTTAGGAGGCCGAGCCTTACTTGGGTAGTATTTGTACTTTATGTAGAAATTTGCATTTTTGGCCTTGAGCCTCTCACTCGAAGGCTCCACATTATCCTTGGTTTCTATAGCTACCATCACAATCACCAGATTTGATAGCTTGGGCTGCAACAGAGTTAAAAAAAAAATAACTGCCTTATTATATTTATTATCAATGGTCACTGAAAAGAAAAATAAAGAAGAAAAGAAAAAGAATCATACATTTTTAGGCCGCCACAAATTCGAAAAGAGGAATGCAAGTTCCATGTATAGACGAATCCAGTCATATTTCCGCAGCTCTGATTTCTTTAGCTGCAAAATCAAAAGATATCAGTACTGGACTGGACTTTGATGAGTAAAAGCAAAAGTGAAATCTCCAATCTTTACCAAGTGAAATCGTTTCTTATCATAGAAAGCATTCTCTGACAACGGCCACTCAGGCAATCTACCTTTGTAAAAATCATCTACCGGTTCAGGATCCAAATTTTGCCGTCGCAAGGGATTCCCTAGACAGAAAAAAAAAGTCACAGCATAAATCCATAAAGATGAGCTAGTCCATAATAAATAAAGATGAACTAGTTACAGAGACAGATTATAAACGAGCGAAATGTTTAAAAGGAAAAGTTTAAATGATGACTAGTTCAAGAAAAATTAGAGTAACTAGTTATGAAGAGATGATTGGAATCGGTTATTCATTCAAAAACAAGGTTATTCTATTCTATTATATATATAGTACCAAGACTTTTACCTTGTGCTTCGGTTTTAGGTCCAGCAATACTGCAAGACAGTTTCTTGATGTCAAAGTCTTCGTCAACAACCCTTGTCTGAAAAGTTAAGAGGGAATTGCCTGCATCTGGATCCTTCGCAACCAATGTTAAATAGTAGGCGGTATATACTCTGCTAGGTCGGTAATTGTATTTCTCTATGTAACTGAACTGCAAGTTCGTCCCCTATATGTATATATCAACAAGAATTGATTAAAAGAATCACTCGATTGTAATGAAAAAAACAAAAAAAAACGCAAATATACAAGAGGGGACGCATTTTTCACCTGTATCATATTGTACCTATGGATCCCCTAAAAGCAACATCAGTTTGCTTCACAACAAAACAGAGTCTGCAACCAAGTCAAGTTTGGTTTTGAACAAGGCCTCAATTGCTATCAAGCCCAGCAACCAAACTGCAAAGCCCAATGCCAATGTTAAACCTGCAGTCAGCCTTGTCTACAACGGTAATAATGTGTGTGTTGTACAAGCAGCCAAAAGTGAAAGTTGCAGGAAGCTCCCACCTACTCTGTACAATCGTTTTGGACTCTTGCAGACTCTAGGTGACAGTGATAGGGTTGCCAGCTATAGTGTAGCGACAATGTGTGCTTAGGCTATTTAAAACAAACCTCTGTCATCTCTTTGTATTCATTCAAGCAGTATGCAATAAGAAAAATACTTTTGTTTCTCTGCTCCATTCTTGTTTTCTTTTCTTATCATGGTATCAGAGCCATAAAACCTTAACAGGTGTTAAAATGGCTGAATATCCAGATTCATATCTGTTTCCTTCCAATGTTCATGTTGCAAGTTTTGTTACTCTAAAACTCAATGATTCAAATTATCGTCTTTGGAAAACTCAAGTGGAGTCTCTTCTCAGCAGTCAAAAGCTGCTTGGTTTCATAAATGGCCGCTATCAAGCTCCGCCGAAGGTCGTTGACAAAACAGTTGGTGACACAGTTTGAGCCACTGAAAATCCAGCCTATGAAGCCTAGTTCTGTACGGATCAACTAGTCCGCTCCTAGATCTATGGTACTCTGACTGAAGAAGCACTTGGTGGTGTCTGCAATCTCGCTACCTCTCTGGCTGTTTGGACTTCCTTGGCTAACACCTACAACCGAAGCTCCATAAGTCGAGAGTTTGAGCTCAAACGCAAGCTTCACTCTATCAGGAAACAAGGTAAAACCTTTTCTGCGTATGTGCGAGAATATACAGCTGTATGTGACCAACTGAGTTCTATTGGAAAACCAGTAGAGGAATCTATAAAAATCTGTGGCTTTCTGCTTGGTCTTGGAAGAGAATACGATCCTATTGCTGCGGTTATTCAGAACTCCATGTCTCGGATTCCTACACCAACGTTTACTGAAGTACTGTATGAGATTGAAGGTTTCGATACCCGTCTGCAGTCGTATGATGGTGATGCTGTTGCTTCTCAAATGGTGTTCCACACTCCTGCTGCTCAGACTCAAGAAGTGTTTCAAGCTTGTCAAACCAAAAACTACAGAGGCCGTGGGGGTTATAACAACAGATCTGGTTCAAACCGAGGAAGAGGTGGTTACTCCTCTCGTGGACGTGGTTTCTATCAGCAAGCTGTCAGTTCTGGTTCAACTCAACAATCTGGTGCTACAAACACTCGTCCAACATGTCAGATATGTTGTAAAGTGGGTCATACGGCTGCTAAATGCTGGAATCGTTTTGACAACAACTATCAAGGTGAAAATTTGGCTCAAGTTCTGGCTGCTTTACAAGTATCTGATTCCTCTGGTCGAGACTGGGTTCCGGACTCTGGTGCTACATCTCATGTTACCACAAATGAAGCTGCTCTGCAACATGCTACACCATATCAAGGTACTGACTCTATCATGGTAGCAGATGGAAATTATCTTCCAATTACGCATGTTGGCTCCACTAGTCTACCAGATTCCACAGGTAGTTTGCCTCTCAATGATGTTCTGGTTTGTCTAACAGTCAAGAAATCTCTATTGTCTATATCTAAGCTGTGTGATGATTACCCATGTGGTGTATTTTTTGACTCCCACAAGGTTTACATTCTGGATCTGCAAACCATGAGGGTTCTAACAAAGGGACCAAGACGTGAGGGGCTCTATGTGCTGGAGAATCAAGACTACAAGATCTTCTACTCAAATAGACAAAAGGCCACTGACGACTTAATTTGGCACCATCGTTTAGGTCATGCTAGTCAGGGAGTTCTCCAGCATCTTCACAACAGCAAGGCCATTTTAATCAATAAGAGCAGCATCAACCCCATTTGTGAACCTTGCCAGATGGGGAAAAGTTGATCAAATTTACCGTTTTCAGTTTCAGAGTCTGTTTCAGTTGAACCACTAGCTAAGATTCACTGTGATCTTTGGGGACCTTCTCCCATTGAGTCTGTACAAGGTTTCAAGTACCATGTGATATTTATTGATGATTTTTCTCGATTCAGCTGGTTCTTCCCACTCAAGTTAAAGTCTGATTTCTACAACATATTTCTGTTGTTTCGAAAACAAGTTGAAAATCAGTTTGATAAGAAGATTAAATTTTTTCAAAGTGATGGAGGGGGTGAATTCATCAGTGCCAAATTCAAGCAACATCTTGGTCAGTGTGGAATCAAACATCAAATCTCCTGTCCTCGCACTCCACAACAAAATGGAGTTGCAGAACGCAAACATTGACATTTCATTGAACTGAGTCGATCAATGATGTTTCATAGTCATGTCCCTCTTCAGTTCTGGGTTGAAAGTTTTTTCACAGCTAATTATCTCTGCAATCTGCTACTAGCTGTTTCACTTGGTCTTCGATCACCCTATGAAATCTTGTTTCAACAAAAACCGGATTATACGTCGCTTAAGAGTGTTTGGCAGTGCCTGCTATCCTTGTTTACGACCTTATACGACTCACAAGTTTGAACCACGTTCATTGCAATGTGTGTTTTTAGGCTACAATGCAGCTTACAAGGGGTATAGGTGTTTATATCCACCAACAGGACGTGTGTACATTAGTCGTCACGTGATTTTTGATGAGAGCTTCTTCCCATTTCAGAGTAAGTATAATCATCTGCTGCCCACTTACTCATCTGCACTGTTACAAGCATGGAAAGCTGCTACTCAGACTACAGTGACTGTTCCCCAATCTGATCATTCGACAATCCTCTTGCAAAAGCCTCTACCACCAGTTGCAGAAATGGAGCCTGCAAACTCTACAGAGCAGTCGGAGCATAACAACACTACAAAAACTTCTGAGGTTTCCTCTGCAAGAGATACAGAGGATTCGATCATTGAGCATGACAATAATGCAGAAGTCTCTGAGATTTTCTCTGAAGAAGCACAACTCGAAGACAATCAGGAGACTACTCAACAATCATTTCAACCTGCAAATGCTCATCCTATGGAAACAAGAGGCAAATAAGGGATCAGAAAGCCAAACCCAAAGTACTTACTCATGGCTAATCCTCACAAACCTAGCGAGCCAAAAACGGTAGCTGAGGCTTTGAAAGACCCACGGTGGACTAATGCAATGGGTGAGGAAATTTCTAATCAACGAGCATGTCGAACATGGCACTTGGTACCACCTTTACCAACTATGAATATACTTGGTTGCAAATGGGTGTTTCGCATCAAGCTTAATGCAGATGGGTCTCTTGACAAATTTAAAGCCAGATTGGTTTCCAAAGGGTATCATCAAGAGGAAGGTGTGGATTTCCTTGAAACATTTAGTCCTGTTGTTCGAACTGCAACAATAAGGATAGTTCTTGGTGTGGCTACAGCAAAAGATTGGCCAATTACTCAACTTGATGTCAAAAGTGCATTTCTCCATGGAGACCTTCATGAGGACATTTATATGGAGCAGCCTCCTGGCTTTGAAGATCCACAGTATCCTTCCCATGTATGCAAGCTGGACAAGGCCATTTATGGCCTCAAACAAGCTCCAAGGGCCTGGTTTGATAAATTCAGTACCTTTCTCCTTGAATATGGTTTTACCTGCAGCAAGGCTGATCCATCATTGTTTGTCTATCATCATAATGGTGATACACTGGTGCTTCTATTATATGTGGATGACATTATCTTAACAGGAAGTAATACAGNGAGAGCTTCTTCCCATTTCAGAGTAAGTATAATCATCTGCTGCCCACTTACTCATCTGCACTGTTACAAGCATGGAAAGCTGCTACTCAGACTACAGTGATTGTTCCCCAATCTGATCATTCGACAATCCTCTTGCAAAAGCCTCTACCACCAGTTGCAGAAATGGAGCCTGCAAACTCTACAGAGCAGTCGGAGCATAACAACACTACAAAAACTTCTGAGGTTTCCTCTGCAAGAGATACAGAGGATTCGATCATTGAGCATGACAATAATGCAGAAGTCTCTGAGATTTTCTCTGAAGAAGCACAACTCGAAGACAATCAGGAGACTACTCAACAATCATTTCAACCTGCAAATGCTCATCCTATGGAAACAAGAGGCAAATAAGGGATCAGAAAGCCAAACCCAAAGTACTTACTCATGGCTAATCCTCACAAACCTAGCGAGCCAAAAACGGTAGCTGAGGCTTTGAAAGACCCACGGTGGACTAATGCAATGGGTGAGGAAATTTCTAATCAACGAGCATGTCGAACATGGCACTTGGTACCACCTTTACCAACTATGAATATACTTGGTTGCAAATGGGTGTTTCGCATCAAGCTTAATGCAGATGGGTCTCTTGACAAATTTAAAGCCAGATTGGTTTCCAAAGGGTATCATCAAGAGGAAGGTGTGGATTTCCTTGAAACATTTAGTCCTGTTGTTCGAACTGCAACAATAAGGATAGTTCTTGGTGTGGCTACAGCAAAAGATTGGCCAATTACTCAACTTGATGTCAAAAGTGCATTTCTCCATGGAGACCTTCATGAGGACATTTATATGGAGCAGCCTCCTGGCTTTGAAGATCCACAGTATCCTTCCCATGTATGCAAGCTGGACAAGGCCATTTATGGCCTCAAACAAGCTCCAAGGGCCTGGTTTGATAAATTCAGTACCTTTCTCCTTGAATATGGTTTTACCTGCAGCAAGGCTGATCCATCATTGTTTGTCTATCATCATAATGGTGATACACTGGTGCTTCTATTATATGTGGATGACATTATCTTAACAGGAAGTAATACAGATCTCTTGAAGCATCTTGTTGATTCTCTTGGTCAACAATTTTCCATGAAGGATCTTGGCAGCCTGCATTATTTTCTTGGAGTTCAAGTGCAGATGACTTCAGAGGGAATGTTTCTCAGCCAAACCAAGTACGCTGAAGACATTCTACATCAAGCAGGTATGGCTGCGTGTAATCCTATGGCCACACCACTGCCTCTGCAATTGCCAGCGAACAAAACAGGCGATGAACTCTTTCCTGAGCCTTCGTATTTTCGCAGTTTTGCGGGTAAATTACAGTATCTTACTCTGACGAGGCCAGATATTCAGTTTGCAGTCAATTTTGTGTGCCAACGAATGCATACACCAACAATGGCAGATTTCGGTCTTCTTAAAAGAATACTGCGATACATAAGAGGCACCACCATGTTTGGGCTGCGTCTCAACAAAACAAGTTTTCCACCTGTGCTTGCGTACAATGATAGTGATTGGGCAGGCTGCAAAGAAACAAGGAGGTCCACTACTGGTTTCTGCACGTTTTTAAACACCAACATCATCTCATGGAGTGCAAAACGTCAACAAACTGTTGCCAGATCTTCGACTGAAGCTGAATACAGAGCGATGGCTGAAACTGCTGCAGAACTCACCTGGATCGCTTCACTTCTCAAAGATCTTCATGTCTCTCAAACAGGTCCTGCAATCCTGCATTGTGACAACCTCTCTACAGTTCATTTCACAACTAATCCAGCCTTTCATGCCAGAACCAAACATTTCAAGACTGACTGGCACTACATCAGAGAAAGAGTAGCTCTTGGTTACATTGAAACTCGACATGTTCCTGCAGCTCTTCAAATCGGTGATATATTCACCAAGTCATTACCCAAGCAGGCATTCACTTTACTGAGAGACAAATTTGGAGTTGGTGTTCCACTCACCTCAAGTTTGAAGGGGGGTAAAAGCAACATCAGTTTGCTTCACAACAAAACAGAGTCTGCAACCAAGTCAAGTTCTGTTTTGAACAAGGCCTCAATTGCTATCAAGCCCAGCAACCAAACTGCAAAGCCCAATGCCAATGTTAAACCTGCAGTCAGCCTTGTCTACAACGGTAATAATGTGTGTGTTGTACAAGCAGCCAAAAGTGAAAGTTGCAGGAAGCTC
>NC_025690.1:22557770-22562475 GCF_000633955.1 Camelina sativa
TTGCGGGTAAATTACAGTATCTTACTCTGACGAGGCCAGATATTCAGTTTGCAGTCAATTTTGTGTGCCAACGAATGCATACACCAACAATGGCAGATTTCGGTCTTCTTAAAAGAATACTGCGATACATAAGAGGCACCACCATGTTTGGGCTGCGTCTCAACAAAACAAGTTTTCCACCTGTGCTTGCGTACAGTGATAGTGATTGGGCAGGCTGCAAAGAAACAAGGAGGTCCACTACTGGTTTCTGCACGTTTTTAAACACCAACATCATCTCATGGAGTGCAAAACGTCAACAAACTGTTGCTAGATCTTCGACTGAGGCTGAATACAGAGCGATGGCTGAAACTGCTGCAGAACTCACCTGGATCGCTTCACTTCTCAAAGATCTTCATGTCTCTCAAACAGGTCCTGCAATCCTGCATTGTGATAACCTCTCTGCAGTTCATTTGACAACTAATCCAGCCTTTCATGCCAGAACCAAACATTTCGAGACTGACTGGCACTACATCAGAGAAAGAGTAGCTCTTGGTTACATTGAAACTGGACATGTTCCTGCAGCTCTTCAAATCGCTGATATATTCACCAAGTCATTACCCAAGCAGGCATTCACTTTACTGAGAGACAAACTTGGAGTTGGTGTTCCACTCACCTCAAGTTTGAAGGGGGGTAAAAGCAACATCAGTTTGCTTCACAACAAAACAGAGTCTGCAACCAAGTCAAGTTCTGTTTTGAACAAGGCCTCAATTGCTATCAAGCCCAGCAACCAAACTGCAAAGCCCAATGCCAATGTTAAACCTGCAGTCAGCCTTGTCTACAACGGTAATAATGTGTGTGTTGTACAAGCAGCCAAAAGTGAAAGTTGCAGGAAGCTCCCACCTACTCTGTACAATCGTTTTGGACTCTTGCAGACTCTAGGTGACAGTGATAGGGTTGCCAGCTATAGTGTAGCGACAATGTGTGCTTAGGCTATTTAAAACAAACCTCTGTCATCTCTTTGTATTCATTCAAGCAGTATGCAATAAGAAAAATACTTTTGTTTCTCTGCTCCATTCTTGTTTTCTTTTCTTATCATCCCCATCCTAGCAAAAAGGACAATATCGGCCGTGTAATCATCATTTTTATCAAACTTGCGACAGCCGACCAAACAAGAAGGTGGTTTCGTGTCTATCAAATGCTCGATGTCGAACCCCTGACATATATACATAATCATTACCATAAAGTAAGTAGTTAGGGTTTCGGTCACATGTACAAGCAATATTAGAAGGCGATTATAAAAGCAAACTTGAACACAATTTACTGGACTAGGGCTAGGGTTAGGTTTTTTGGATAAATTCTAGAGACATATCAAATCAAACTAAAAACCAAGAAGATGAAATAATTACCCCAGCTTCCCCCAATCGAACCCAAAACTCGTACTCCTCGTTGACGTTATTCCCGCATTCTTCTCAACCATTATTATTTGTTTCCATCACTAAATTTCTCAACTTTTGCTCGGTGGAACCAAGCGGCGGATGCTTGTATGAAGGTTTAATCGATTTAGGTTTTTTTCTCCAATGCGATATATACATCCGAATACTTTTATAGGCTATCTACCAATTCGAGTTTTTAGTTTTAAAGGATTTTACACTTATCAAAAACAACTAAGTGGGGGTTATTTGTTACACCACGATTTCTCAATTTTAATTGGACCGGTTTGTTTTGTTATTAAGATTAGCCCTGGGCATATAATCCGAAACCGAATAAAGCGATCCAAACCGATTTGGATTGGTTTCGGTTTAGCTGTTAAAACCGATCAGTTTCTATATTGGTTGTGAATCAGATTTTGGTTTTAAACCGAACCGAACAGAAATCTGATCGATTATCCGCTAAACCGAATATACTTTATTTTCTATACATTTGGGTGTATGTTTATATTATTTTCGGGCCTTCTTTGAAGCCCATTAACTATAAATGGATCCTTTTAAAAAAATTTAAGTTAAATTACCATATGGGGGACTCAAACCTGAGACAATGAAGTTAAGGGACACAAGCTCTAACCATCTGAGGTATTCAAACTTTCTGATTTTACTTTCCAAATAATATATATATAACCAATTCGGTTTCAGTTTGGATTTTAAAAAAAATTAAAAACCGATCTGAATCCGAACGAATCCAAACTGATCCGATCCGAAAAACAGTCGGATTCTAAACGGATTCTATATATCCCAATCCATAAAACCGATCCGATCTGAACTGAAAATCCGAACGTCAAGGACTAATTAAGATTATCCCTTGAGGCCCAAGTGAAGAAATTATTAAACGACAAAAGGGATGTCGTGTGTCATTAATTAAGATTATCTCCTTCTTGTGCCGTCAAAGAGAACATTCAAACTTAAGCCTAAAAGCAGCCACCACTGGGAGAGAGAGAGAGAGAGAGAGAGAGAGAGAGAGAGAGAGAGAGAGAGAGAGAGAGAGAGAGAGAGAGAGAGAGAGAGAGAGAGAGAGAGAGAGAGAGAGAGAGAGAGAGAGAGAGAGAGAGAGAGAGAGAGAGAGAGAGAGAGAGAGAGAGAGAGAGAGAGAGAGAGAGAGAGAGAGAGAGAGAGAGAGAGAGAGAGAGAGAGAGAGAGAGAGAGAGAGAGAGAGAGAGAGAGAGAGAGAGAGAGAGAGAGAGAGAGAGAGAGAGAGAGAGAGAGAGAGAGAGAGAGAGAGAGAGAGAGAGAGAGAGAGAGAGAGAGAGAGAGAGAGAGAGAGAGAGAGAGAGAGAGAGAGAGAGAGAGAGAGAGAGAGAGAGAGAGAGAGAGAGAGAGAGAGAGAGAGAGAGAGAGAGAGAGAGAGAGAGAGAGAGAGAGAGAGAGCTGAGCCACCATTGTAGTGTTAGAATTGCGGAATTATCTAGAGAATAAGGGAAGAGAATCGAGAGAATAAGAGAATATGAAATCAAAAGATTTAATTAGAATACATCTTAGGTTGTTTACATAGCCATATATAGAGATACCAAAGGTACTAGCCATTGGGATACAAAAGGAAGGGGATATTCTCATGTGATTAGTCTTGATCGGCATTAATGATGATAGCGACCCTTTTTTCCTTAGTTGACTCGATTATGCTCGTCCCTAAGGTAACATGTGACTTCTTCTCATAAGATATTTTGCTCTCTTCTCTTCTAGATCCTTCTCTTCTTTGGGCTTCAATACCATTAAGGCCTCTCCTTCTTATTACTTGGACCGAACCGTGGCCTAAGGGCCGAGACCGTACGGACGCTTGTACGGACATTCGTACGGACAACCTTGATCTTGTTTCCTAGATCATTACTCCCCCTCAAGCTTAACCAGGTGAAACGGTTAAGCTTGGAACCCCGTAAGCCATCACCTCATTAAAAACCTCAAAATAGAAAACCACATGGGACAAAACTATCTTGAGGGAAAAAGAGTGTGATGGTCACGGGTAGGAGACTTGATCAAGGGTGTGTCAAGTCCACCAGTCCGAGCTTGTGGTGAATGTGATCACAAACTTTACGACAGACAGCCTTGGTGAAGATGTCAGCGAGTTGGTCCACGCTTGGTGTATGATATGGGAGTGTGACTCCTTCTTCAATCTTTTCTCTAACTTTGTGGCAGTCCAACTCGATGTGTTTGGTTCTTTCATGAAACACCGAGTTTGTGGCTATGTGGATTGCGGCTTCATTGTCATAATGCATAGGGATTGGTGTTGATGGTTTGATGCCTAGCTCTTCTAACAATGCCTTGAGCCACGTGAGCTTGGTGGTCAGCTTCCGCATCGCTCTTTACTCGGATTCGGCACTCGACATCGAGACCACCTTTTGCTTCTTGGTTTTCCACGTGACTAGGTTGCCTCCTATGAAGGTGCAGTATCCTGTGACTGATCTTCGATCCGTCCTATCGCCACCCCAATCCGCATCACAATATCCTACAAGCTCGGTATTGTCATTCTTGCCCATCCACATTCCTTGGCCAGGGCTCTTCTTGAGATAGTGAAGGATTCTTTGCAAGATACTCCAGTGATAAGTTGTTGGAGCTTTCATGTACTGGCTAACCTGATTCACAGCATAGCAAATGTCAGGTCGAGTAAGTGTTAAGTAGATGAGCTTACCCACTAGACGGCGATAGCGAGAGGGATCTTCGTATGGAGGATCATTCCTCTCCCCCTTGCGTTCAACTTGGTAGCCATCAGGGAGCGGAGTGTCAACCGGTTTAGCTCCTAACATTCCTGTTTCACAAAGTAAATCAAGGGTGTACTTTCGTTGGGAAAGAAATAGGCCTTCCGGAGAACGACACACTTCAATCCCAAGAAAGTACTTAAGCTCACCAAGATCTTTTATATCAAACACAAAATTTAAATGAGCTTTGCTATCCTTTATACCTTCATGGTTGTCCCCGGAGATGATAAGATCATCTACATAAATAAGAACAACCACTATACCTTTATCGCTTTGATGAGTGAAGAGAGAGTTATCCGAGTGGGTTCTCTTAAAGCCATAACTAACAAGTGTGGTGCTCAACTTGTGGTACCAGGCTCGTGGTGATTGCTTTAAGCCATATATAGCTTTCCTTAGTCTCAATACCTTTCCCGGAGTGATCATGTCTTCAAGACCCGGTGGTGGTGTCATGTAAACCTCTTCCTTTAATTCTCCTTGTAGGAAGGCGTTTTTGACATCCATCTGCCATAACTCCCAAGATAGATTCGTAGCTAAGGATAAGACTAC
>NC_025690.1:22564806-22566319 GCF_000633955.1 Camelina sativa
GATCATGTCTTCAAGACCCGGTGGTGGTGTCATGTAAACCTCTTCCTTTAATTCTCCTTGTAGGAAGGCGTTTTTGACATCCATCTGCCATAACTCCCAAGATAGATTCGTAGCTAGGGATAAGACTACTCTCACCGTATGAAGCTTAGCCACTGGTGCGAACGTGTCTTTGTAGTCCTGACCATATGTTTGAGTGAACCCACGCGCCACTAGACGAGCTTTGTATCTCTCGATGTCTCCATTGCTTAGATGCTTGATTGTGAAAACCCTCTTTGAGCTTACTGCCTTTTTCCCTGGTGGAAGATCAGCTTCATCCCATNAATAAGAACAACCACTATACCTTTATCGCTTTGATGAGTGAAGAGAGAGTTATCCGAGTGGGTTCTCTTAAAGCCATAACTAACAAGTGTGGTGCTCAACTTGTGGTACCAGGCTCGTGGTGATTGCTTTAAGCCATATATAGCTTTCCTTAGTCTCAATACCTTTCCCGGAGTGATCATGTCTTCAAGACCCGGTGGTGGTGTCATGTAAACCTCTTCCTTTAATTCTCCTTGTAGGAAGGCGTTTTTGACATCCATCTGCCATAACTCCCAAGATAGATTCGTAGCTAGGGATAAGACTACTCTCACCGTATGAAGCTTAGCCACTGGTGCGAACGTGTCTTTGTAGTCCTGACCATATGTTTGAGTGAACCCACGCGCCACTAGACGAGCTTTGTATCTCTCGATGTCTCCATTGCTTAGATGCTTGATTGTGAAAACCCTCTTTGAGCTTACTGCCTTTTTCCCTGGTGGAAGATCAGCTTCATCCCATGTGTGATTTCGTATCATAGCCTCCACCTCATCATCTACGGCTCCAAGCCATTCTTTGCTTTCTTGTGCTTCCTCAAAGGTGTTTGGTATCGATTGTTCGTCTTGCTTTCCAAGGAACACTTGATGATCAGCTGGTAAATGCGCAAGGGAGCATACAGCTTGTATAGGGTGTGCTATAGCATTGTTGTTGTAGTAGACACGCTTATCTCTCCATGTGGACGGATGTGACCGGACGCGAGTACTTCGACGCGGCTGTGGAGCTGGTTGTGGTTCAGGAGCTGGTGCAGGCGGTGCTTGGTCTACAGAAGTTGGTTCTTCAGAGACTTGTTGTTGTAGCCTGACATTGTTCTCCCCCTCCGGCTCCTGAGGCACAACATCAGCCGGAGGTTCCGAGGTGCCGGGAAGCGAGTCAGGTGAAGTATCCTGGGATAATTACGAGGGTTGAGTGGTCGAGACGCCAAGATGATCTAGTAAGAACTTGAGACCAGCAGACCAATCCGTAGGCGTTGCCAAATCCTTCAAGCCCGCCCAATCTTTCTTGTCAAAGTAACCTTGGTCTTCAAGGAACTTAACATCACGTGAGACGAAGGTACGGTTATTGATCGGATCAAAGCATTTGTAGCCCTTTTGAGTGATGGAATAGCCTAGAAACATGCACTTGGTGCTCTTGGCTTCAAGCTTATTCCGTAGTTCACCTGGTA
>NC_025690.1:22566999-22567964 GCF_000633955.1 Camelina sativa
GATCAAAGCATTTGTAGCCCTTTTGAGTGATGGAATAGCCTAGAAACATGCACTTGGTGCTCTTGGCTTCAAGCTTATTCCGTAGTTCACCTGGTATCAAGACAAAACAAACACAACCAAACACTTTTAGGTGATTAAGTGATGGTTTAAATTGGTTTAGTACCTCAAATGGTGATCGATCCTCTAGGATCTTAGTAGGAGTCCGGTTGATTAGGTAGCAGGCCGTCATCACCGTATCTCCCCAATATCTTCTTGGGACGTTGGTGTGAAACATCATTGATCTTGCTACTTCCATCAAGTGTCGGTTCTTTCTTTCGGCTACACCATTTTGTTGAGGAGTGTAGGGGCAACTTGTTTGATGAATAATGCCATGCTTTGCTAGGTGTTCTTTGAATCGATTGCTTGTATACTCGCCTCCACTGTCTGTTCTAAACACTTTAATCTTAGCATTAAACTGATTAGTAACATAGTTTTGGAAATTTATAAATGCATCAATCACACGGTCCTTGGAGGGAAGTAAGGTAACCTAAGTATATTTTGATTTTTCATCTATGAAGGTCACAAAATACTTGTTACTATCCCTAGAGACACATGGAGAGGTCCAAACATCTGAGTGAACTAAGTCAAAGCATTTTTCATAAAAAGTAGTAGACTTCGAGAAAACAGTTTTACAATGTTTGCCAAGTATACAAGCCTCACAACTAGAGTGATTAAAAGAGACATTAGGAAGCATTAATTCAAGAGCTCTAGAGTGAGGATGACCTAGCCTAGCATGCCACATTGTATTCAAAGAAATTCCAAGACAAGAACTAAAAGAAACAGATTTTGGTAAACTCGGTAAATTATCTTCAAGAATATAAAGATCATCTTTGGTTCCACCTTCACCAATCAGTTTTCCAGTCTCAATATCCTGAAAGTAAACATCATTAGGCCCAAATATAGCATAGCAATTTAGATCATTAGTA
>NC_025690.1:22569090-22570873 GCF_000633955.1 Camelina sativa
TATCTTCAAGAATATAAAGATCATCTTTGGTTCCACCTTCACCAATCAGTTTTCCAGTCTCAATATCCTGAAAGTAAACATCATTAGGCCCAAATATAG
This sequence comes from Camelina sativa, assembly GCF_000633955.1. Classification (NCBI taxonomy): domain Eukaryota; kingdom Viridiplantae; phylum Streptophyta; class Magnoliopsida; order Brassicales; family Brassicaceae; genus Camelina; species Camelina sativa. Next base: position 22,569,190 of record NC_025690.1, read on the forward strand.
CATAGCAATTTAGATCATTAGTAGCTCTTTTAACCGACAAAAGATTTGAAGTAAACTTAGGCATATAAAACGCTTTAGACTCTTTGTTAAACAATCTTAAGTCGCCTATGCCTTGAATCGGTATTTTCTCCCCATTAGCAATAACTACATTTCCCTTAGCCGGTTATATATTATTTAGCAAGTTCGAGTTACTAATCATATGGTGAGAAGCACCCGAATCTACTACTAAGGAGTTATTAAGCTTGAGGGCAGAAAAAGTTTTACCACTTGACTCCTTGAGAGCCAAGGACTTGAAGAAGGCCTCCAAGTCAGATTTCCTCACATAGTCTCCGGAGGCTGTCTCTTCACCGTTCTTCGAGGAACCGCCAGTCTGGGCTGGTTCATCCTTGGTGTGAATCACGTTGGCTCGCGGATCTTTGTGATGGTGACTTGGGCGCAAGTGAGGGTGAAGAAACCGACATTTCTCCTTAGTATGGTTCTTCCTCTTACAATGCTCACATCCTCCCTTTGGCTTCTGATCCTCTTGTTTGAAGACTCCTTTGTTGGCTGTGACAAGCTCCCCCTTACCACTAAACAAGCCGAGAGAGCCTTGTTCTTTCTGTATCTGTGCGCACACATCCTCGAGGCTTGGGAGCTTGTCTGACCTTAGAATATGCTTGATGAGGTCATTGAAAGTAGGGTTGAGGGTGAGTAGCAACGCAAAGACCTTTTCTTGTTCCCTTCGCTCGTTGAGTACGGCTGGGTCCATGGTGTTCGGTCGGAGCATTTCGAATTCAGCCCAAAGTGATCTGAACGTTCCAAAATGTTTGTTGAACTCCATATCCTCTTGACTCAGGTCGTTGATAGACTTCTTGACTTCAAAGACTCGGCTGAGGTTGGAGACATTTCCGAAGACATTCTTGAGAGTTTCCCTTAGTTCGCTGGCCGTTTCACAATAAGAATAGGCTTCTAGTATGGGAGCCTCGAGAGAGTTTTGAAGTATGGAGAGGACAGTTTGGTCTTCTTGAAACCACTTAGCCTCTTCTTGACGCTTAGCCTCTTCTTCATCTTCTTTGATGGTTTCTTTTCCACCTTCTTTGGTGACTTTCCTTGGAACTCTCCCACCTTCGATGTGGTTCCAAAGTCCGCGGCCACACAATACGGTTTTGGTGGTTCTTGACCACAGCAGATAGTTTCCTCCTTTGAGGACAGTTGGTAGAACCAGCGGCTTGGTGTTCTCCATGGTAGAATGCTATTGACCGCCGGATAAAGCTTTTAACCGGTGGATAAACGTGAGAAAACAAACGGAAGTAGAAAGCAAACAACAAGAATGGAGAATCAAGGCGAGAATAAAAGAGAATGGAGCTGGTTTTGTCAAGAACAGAAACCTAGCTCTGATACCATGTTAGAATTGCAGAATTATCTAGAGAATAAGGGAAGAGAATCGAGAGAATAAGAGAATATGAAATCAAAAGATTTAATTAGAATACATCTTAGGTTGTTTACATAGCCATATATAGAGATACCAAAGGTATTAGCCGTTGGGATACAAAAGGAAGGGGATATTCTCATGTGATTAGTCTTGATCGGCATTAATGATGATAGCGACCCTTCTTTCCTTAGTTGACTCGATTATGCTCGTCCCTAAGGTAACATGTGACTTCTTCTCATAAGATATTTTGCTCTCTTCTCTTCTAGATCCTTC
>NC_025690.1:22572360-22573333 GCF_000633955.1 Camelina sativa
TCACGTTGGCTCGCGGATCTTTGTGATGGTGACTTGGGCGCAAGTGAGGGTGAAGAAACCGACATTTCTCCTTAGTATGGTTCTTCCTCTTACAATGCTCACATCCTCCCTTTGGCTTCTGATCCTCTTGTTTGAAGACTCCTTTGTTGGCTGTGACAAGCTCCCCCTTACCACTAAACAAGCCGAGAGAGCCTTGTTCTTTCTGTATCTGTGCGCACACATCCTCGAGGCTTGGGAGCTTGTCTGACCTTAGAATATGCTTGATGAGGTCATTGAAAGTAGGGTTGAGGGTGAGTAGCAACGCAAAGACCTTTTCTTGTTCCCTTCGCTCGTTGAGTACGGCTGGGTCCATGGTGTTCGGTCGGAGCATTTCGAATTCAGCCCAAAGTGATCTGAACGTTCCAAAATGTTTGTTGAACTCCATATCCTCTTGACTCAGGTCGTTGATAGACTTCTTGACTTCAAAGACTCGGCTGAGGTTGGAGACATTTCCGAAGACATTCTTGAGAGTTTCCCTTAGTTCGCTGGCCGTTTCACAATAAGAATAGGCTTCTAGTATGGGAGCCTCGAGAGAGTTTTGAAGTATGGAGAGGACAGTTTGGTCTTCTTGAAACCACTTAGCCTCTTCTTGACGCTTAGCCTCTTCTTCATCTTCTTTGATGGTTTCTTTTCCACCTTCTTTGGTGACTTTCCTTGGAACTCTCCCACCTTCGATGTGGTTCCAAAGTCCACGGCCACACAATACGGTTTTGGTGGTTCTTGACCACAGCAGATAGTTTCCTCCTTTGAGGACAGTTGGTAGAACCAGCGGCTTGGTGTTCTCCATGGTAGAATGCTATTGACCGCCGGATAAAGCTTTTAACCGGTGGATAAACGTGAGAAAACAAACGGAAGTAGAAAGCAAACAACAAGAATGGAGAATCAAGGCGAGAATAAAAGAGAATGGAGCTGGTTTTGTCAAGAACAGAAACCT
>NC_025690.1:22573393-22587919 GCF_000633955.1 Camelina sativa
GGGGTAGTGGAAAGAAGAAATCGAACTTTGATGGAGATGACAAGGAGGTGTTTAGTTTTTGAGTTATATTTCTAAACATTAATAAGAAGAGTTATTTCTTAAAAGTCTTTGTGTTTCTGAAACTTTATCGTTTGCCTTGTTTTTGGTTTTGATTGTGGAGCCATAAAGACGTAACCACCGCCGGATCAAACCGTCATAGATCCACATTGTTAAGACGTCATGAATCGCCGAGAGTAAACACCAAGGAAGGTTACGGCGAAGCCTTCTCTCGTGTCTGTTGTTGTGTTGTTTTCATTATTGAACCGAGTGACTAAACCGATCTAAACCAGTGTAACCAAGGGATCCTACGTATGATTATGTCCTTAAATCTAATAACATCTGCAATCCATCTCTATTTTTTTAGAGATTTGCTGCAACCCGCCATTATTACTCACCTTTAAAATAAAGATTGCTGATTGCTATATTTTCCTCTATTTAGGACATCTCTAATCCATTCTATTTTAGAATAAAAACTCAAACAATACTTGGGTTCACTCTTAGGGGTGAACTTTTTCATTTCACCCCATTCTAAAATAAGGAAATCAAATCTGTATATATTATTATAAAATTAAAAACTTAAACCGTTCTTTTATAAACCCAAACCAATATATAATTTTATTCTAATTATAAAATCTAAACCTTAACCATCTTATTTATAAACCCAAACCAACATATAATTTCATTATAATTGTAAAATATAAACCCTAACAATCTCATTTGTAAACCTAAACCGACATATAATTTCGTTCTAATTGTAAAATCTAAACCCTAACCATCTCATTTGTAAACCCAACCTGAGATATACTTTCGTTCTAATTGTAAAATCTAAATTATAACCATCTCATTTGTAAACCCAAACCGACATATAAACCCTAAACCCTAATTCTCATTTATAAACCAAAACTGATACTCGTTTAATTGTAAAATCTAAACCAACCCAATATTTAATTTTCCTTAAATAAAAGTTTACATAATTTGTTTTGCTTTTTAATTTAATTTTGATTTATTTTTTAAATAAAATATTAGATGGAACATTCTAATTGGTTGAGATGAGTATTTTTCTAAAAACTCTATTATCAAGGAAAATCTTCTCCTATCATACTCTATGGGGGGTGTATTCAAACCATGATTTTAGAGAATTTGATGGAATTTAGAAAATTTAGAATTTTGATAGATTTTAGAGAAGTTCATATGATTTTCTGTAAAATTCTTTCAAATCCCACCTAAAACCATGAGATTTGGATTTCTGTATTTTTAACTAAACAAATCCTCCAAAATCCTCCAGAATCCTAAAAATTATTAAAATCCTAATCCACAAAACTGTTTTGAATAACAGTGGATTTTAAAGTAGATTTTTAAATCATCAGTTCAATAACAAATGATTTTAATGGATTTTAAAGTAGATTTTTAAATTATCAGTTCAATAACAGTGGATTTTAATAGACTTTTTAAAATCCATAATTGAATAACATAGAATTTGTAAATTTCACACAAATCACTTAAAATGTCAAGTTGAATACACCCCCCTATATCTTACTCTAAAATAGAGAAAAATTGAGATTTCTCTATATATGGAATAACTCTATTTTTTACTCTATTTTATAAGTGAACTTTTTTATTTTTACTTTAGTCCTGTGAATTTGAGTTTCGTTTTGTTTAATAATTCTTTTATCTACAGTACAAACAACGATATATACAACTTACAAAAATAGATTGTTTTCGACAAACTTGGATCGTGTCAAATAAATTACTAGATTAGGAACCGCTCGATATGCGGGTTTTAAAAATTTCTACTAAGATAAAATTTTAAAAGAATATATTAATATTTTTTTTTTGTAAATGAAACATATTTTCCAGAAATAAATATAAAAATATTCTTAGTTAGAGATAAGTTTTTACTTTAATACACTAATTTACATTTTTATATTTCAAAATTATTATTAGAATTATTACAATAATCTAAAGTTATATTATCAGCTACCAAAACTTTTTTCAAACATTAATCATTACAAATAGTATAACGGGAAGTCAAATCCAAGACCAAGCAGAAGAGTAGCTAGTTAACTAAAGACCAATATTGTCAAATTTCAAAAACGTTCCGCAACTTATTCATGTTTTGCATAGAGTTAACCCGTCAAAATGTCATCTTATTAGAATCTACGTACAATTTTACTATTTATTTTACCACTAAAAATATGTTCTTACATCCAAAAATATTTTATTATAAAGTTAGCACTTTATCACCACCTATAAAATGAATTTGTGAAAAAATTAAACCAAGTTTTGTTCATTTATTTTCAATTTGACAGTTGCGTTTCACCACTAAAATTTTGTCGTCACAGTTTCTATAACCATTAAAATATTTCTTTAAAATATTTTAATCAAAAAATATTATGGATAAAAAGAAAAAATTATCTACATCATTGCAATGAGTTTATGACCGACCCAAATTTTTTTTGAGAAATTGAAAGATAGTTAATTTGACATAATAAAAATATAAATTGAAAATTATAAGCACAATGATATATGAGTCTTAGATAATTTAGAGATATAAAATATAAACTAAAAACAATTTAAAAATACTACAACATTAAAAAAAATTAAGATCAAGATAAATATTGATCTTACATATCCTTAACTAAAGAAAAAATTCAAAATAATATAAAAACATATATTTTAAAATCCTCACGAATTTCTAATAAGAGATCAAATTTAACTAAATAATATAACTAAAATCTAAAAATACTATAACATAATTAAATTAAAATATTAAAAAAGAAAGAATAAACAAATATTGATATAGATTTACTTTTTACAACAGGTTTAGAACTTTTTTTTTTTTAGTTCTTTTTTATGTTTTAGTAAATTTAGAATTGACATATGTCAACATCTTATCAATTAGATAGTAGATTTACTTTTTACAATAGGTTTAGAACTTTTTTTTTTTTTTTTTTTTAGTTCTTTTTTATGTTTTAGTAAATTTAGAATTGACACATGTCAATATGTTATCAATATAAATAACACGTGTCACGATCTTGTTAATGAGTAACTTTGATATCAAGCTTTATATAATAAGATTAGATAAGGCCCGCTTTATTACGCGGGTAAAAATTAGAAAAAATTATTGAGAATAGTTAAGTAGTAATATACATGTTTTTAGATTTTATCTTGTAACATTTTAATATTGAATATGAACCTCTCATATTTCATTTTAATACTCTCTCAATTCATTATATAAGAGTTTTAAGGCTTTTTTACTCTATTTTATAATATTTTCTCAAATTTCTACGTACAATTTTTATTACTATAACAATTTATGACTATTTGAACTATACAGTATATTTTCATATTGGTTGAAGTTTTATACATGATATAATATTATGGTTTATTAATCTTTGTGCTTTTACCCAAAAACTCTTATAGCACAAGGAGTACCATTTAAATATCTATACCATCATAATAAACTATATTTTAAGTTTAATTACACATTTCATCTTAATGCTTAGAACTAAATATTTTATATCAAACACAATTAATACATCATATCAAATCTATTTCTTAGTAAAAATTGAAAATACAAATAAAAATTAACAAAATATAATTCGCAAAAAAACTGAATCAACATTATTTAGGATATATTTGTTATGTTGCTATTCATAAGTACTAATTTTACTTCATGTCATAATCAAATTTAAATGAGTGAAATTTATAAAATAAAAACAGATATAAAGATTAAGAGACATTCTCATCAAATAACTGAAGTTTCATTCCTATAAATTATAATTTATTTCGAATTATCTTATGTTTAACATATGTGTTACAAAAATACATGTGTTGAAATTATAAAATCAAACATAAAAAATGACTAATATTCTTAAATGGATTTGCTTAAAATTATACATATTAATATTTGAAAAAATTTAAATCTAAAATAAATTTCATCGTTAGAAATTCAGTTTAGTAATCACATTTAACTATCTATTTCATTGTAAAACCATAATTCACTTCTTCATGGATTAGAGTTAAAATTTTAATAAAAAAATAATATGATCATCATATGAGATAATATGTATATTGATTAGTATTTTAAATTTAACAATAAAAATAATCAGTAAAAAAATCAGTTAACATCCGCCAAATTTTTGGAAATCCAAAAATATCCTAAATATTATGCTTCTATATGTCATAATTTTATAAGTAATACTTTTGTCAATTTTCATCGAGTAACCAGAAATTCATTCCTACAAACTCATTTTTTCTATATTTTTTCCAGGTTTCTCATATTACTATATGCATTAAAATCTTTAAAATAAAACATGTAAAACTATACTAATACACATCATGTATTGAAATGTTTTTCTTTTTAAGTTTATTTTCTTTCAAGGTTTTGTGTACTTACTTACAATAAAAAATTATATTACAACGATAAATACAATTTATATCCGACTAAAATTATGTTAAATAGCTTATGTTATTCTTTTTAACTTTGTTATTCATTAGTTATTGATTAATATACATGCTTAATAAATTAAGTTTTTGCTTACACATGTCAAATTTTATTGAGAACACACATAATATAATAAGCATACAATAGAAAATATATTGATTTTGTTAGTTTTCCTTTTTGATTTAGAGAAATAAATTATTTAAAATATAAACATTTAAAAACGTGTAAATATAATTAGCTGTCCTACTAGTTCTTGCAATTTGAATCCAATAATATAATTAGAATCCAATAACACCCCCTAAGTTCAGAAAAATAGTAACAATAAGACAAAATTCTCGCAATTGAATTAGTAAAGTAGGATTTCATGGATGGAGAGTTTATTTTTTTTCTTAAAAGGCTTGAAAAAGGGAATGCAACAGGATGAAAAGTTATTTTGAGTTTGGGATAACAGATCAAGCCAGGTGATGTAGTATATTTCTATGAATTACTTTATCGAACCTCAAGCTTGCAATGAATCAATTCAAAAGGAATGCACAAGTATGCTCAATCTAAACTTACCAAATTATTGGTTTTATGTATTAACTTAACTAACAATCAATTTAGACAAGGCAAAAGATAGCAAACACAATGCAAGTAAAACACAAACTTAAAACTGCTTTAAATCAAGATAAAAAAAATTCCTTGGGCAAGGTTAATGACTTCGGAAATAGCTAATCAATCCTAGATGTCTAAGCAGCAATCAAGAACAATCCTTAGGCTAAGAACAATTAAGTAAATCAATTCACTTCCATGATAAAGATTCTATGCAAATCAAGCAATCATCAACAATTTTCAAAGGCAATCACAAGATAAGCATGCATTAAAATCAAGTCCTTATACCACTAAACATCCTAATCATCAATTTTTTTTTGGCTAGGAATGCAAAGCTCTTGAATTGTTTGGTTCATGAATTTCATCAAACACCTACTGGGTATGGAAATCTGAATGTCTAGATTCAAGCTTGATCAAGGCTATCTAGCATTATTATCACTAAACAAGAAATGAATCATGTAAATAAAACCTTAAACATCAAATATCAATCATCTATCACCCTAATCTATCACCCTAACATCAAATAGCAATCATCTATGTCATCGCATGGACCGAACCAGTACCATCATTCATAGAACCATCATGGTATTGTCTTGGGGCAATGTAAGTTGAATGAGAGGAACCGTGAGTGATCATAGGTTCGTAGGTAAAAGGTATGGAAAAAAGTTTTTTGGTAATCTATGTAGGTAAATCTTGGGATATGGAACCCGTGGATTGAGAATTATTTTGCAGTCTGGAGGTTTATAAACCCGAGATCTTGAGGATTGCATACTTTAAGGATTTTATAGGTAGAGTAGGAAATGAGGTTTGTGTTATTTTTGTCGGTATGGGTTATTTCTGCTGATTTTGTGTCTAAGAGAATGAATTCGTTGAATGTGCGGTTTTTGGTAAGATTATCGATAAGGAATTGTCTGTCCTCGTAAAATATGCAGTTGGTATATTGGGTTAGGTCTTTGAGAGATATTGGTTTGGTAAACGAGGTTGTAATAAGGTGTTGGCGTTGTGGTTTGAGGAAGTAGGACAATTTTTGGTCTGTGGTTTTTTGTGAAGAGGATGGAGTGGGTACTTTTTTGTGGCTGGGGATTGACGGCTTTTGCATAGGATAAAGGAGGAAATCCCGCCAAGGCAGAAAATTGGTTACTAGTGGTTGATTGCTTCCTTAGTAAGTGTGGTTGATTCTTGATGTAGTTTGATACACTCATTGGTTTTTTTTATGTTTCACTTATTTTGGTGGTCATGAGATTTTTCCTGTAAATACTCCTTTGTTGGAAAATCAGGTAAAAAAATATTTTCTCCTTTTATATATTGTATATCAAAATCAAAAATAGATAAAATAGCTTGCCATCTAGCAAATATTTGTTTAGAAACTAAGTTTTTAACATTCTTTTGCAAAATCTCTTTTGCTGATTTGCAATCGACACTTAGTAAAAACTTTTTGTTTATTAATTTATCTTGAAATTTAGAAATACAGTTTACTATAGATAAGACCTCCTTTTTAACTGTAGAGTAATTCTTTTGTGGTCCAAGCCAAACTCCTGAGTGAAAACGGACTATAGACTCTTGGGTATACTCTGGCATTTTCTGTTTAAAGATCACCCGTACATCCCCCATAACATATTTCTGATGTGTCTATCATGGATGCATTGGCTGTGGGATGACTAGACATGATAGTGTTATAACCCTTTTCTTGATATCCTGGACTAGGGTAGTATGCAGACTCGACCTCCGACTCAGCCGCATACATCAGGAAGAGAGCCGCTCCGACCCAGCCAACCGGATTTCTAAACCGCCTCTCTATCTTGTCATTTTGTGTTTTAGGGTTTTCTACCTTTTCTACAAATACTCTCTTAAGTCTTTTCCCAAAGGATATTGTTTTTAACCTAGAGTTTATGAGTAGCCACCAAAACATTTTCTGAGTTTGTAATGCATATTTCTCTTAATCTATTTAGAATTGTCACTTGTTTCTTTGATCAATCTTGTTCCTTAGATCATTATCTATCTATTCATGCTTGATTTAATGATTTCTAAGTTTGTGTTCTTGATGATCATGTTTTCTCGGTTTGAGTAGTGTTAATGTTCTTGAGGATGGGATAGATTAGGTAGAGAATCTTAGTATATAGGATGTTTAAGCTTGGATTTGGATTCATAATGCTAATTTCTTACTGATCATCTGGAATTAGAATTTAGGCATTTTCACACCCACAAGGTGTTTGATAAAATGTCTGACCAAATAATACCAAAGATTTGCATTCCTAGCCTAAGAGATTAGATGTCTAGGATGTTTATTGACATGAATGAACTTGTTTGTAATGCAATCTTGATCATGTTTCTCTAGCGAGAGTTAGGTTTTGGAAGTGATTGAGTCTGATTAGCTTCTGTCAAGAGAATGAATAGCTAAGTCGTGATGTTCATTGTCTAGGGACAGTTTGATTGTGGTATGTTAAACACTCTGTAGACTAGGAGACTCCGCCTACATCCATTACCCCCATCCTCAGGACCTCTATCTTTTTTATTGTTATTTGATTCTTGAGACTGGTTCTGTTCTTGCTATTTAGTTCATGTTTAGAATTATTTTTGCTTTTACTTATGCATGTCTACTTCTTGTTATACAATTTCGTTTTATTCTTGCATCTTGTTCACAGTAGGATTGTTATACATAAACTCTCTCTTTGTATTGGCTTAACTTGTGATATCCTGATTGCATCTTGAGTGATTAGCATCATCCCATTTGGATTGATACCTATTGTACTACAATGACATGATAGTACTCTAGGATAATTGATAGTAAAATCTTAGTATCAAGTGCACGTTTAAAACTAAAGTATTAAAGATTGAAGGATCATGTAAGCTCTTAAAAATTTGGTGCACAATTAAAATATGTAGCTCTGTTACATGATTTTGGCTGTACCGCTCCTAACAAGGAGTCTTTAAATTTTAAAAGTGTTTTATCTCTTAATAACATGAGTATTGGAGAATCAATTATTGTTCTAGATAAATGTTTAATTGCTATTTGTATTAGACCAAAATGAATAGAATATAATTAAAGGTTTTTTTTTTTTAGTTTTCTAAAGCCATAGAAGAAAGTAGTTTAATTTCTTCAAATTTATTTTGTAACAATAAAGTTTGTTCATGTTCTTTTATTGAAAATGTTGTTCTAAAATCAAAAGCTCCTATTTGAAATATATTTTGTGGATTAACATGTGGCAGTTGATCTTTTGATATTTCTTGATTAAATGTTGTAATTTTTGACATGATTTCTCTTGAATTAATTGTTTTTTTGAGATGTAGAAGATGATGCATGCTTAGATTTAAACAACTTCCTAACCGTAGAAGCCATGTCTAAATTATTCTTAATCTGATGCTTGAAATGTAAACTAACTGATCTTATCGATGACGAATGACACACAGACTTACCAACAGACTCATTACCTTCTGGTCTTACAACCTGGAACACATATGTTATCAACGCTCTTGACAAGGTTCTGGTAGGTTGGTTGTTAACACAAGGCTTAAGTTTAAATCAAACACAAAATCTTTTGGTTTGGATGGTTTAAGAAAAAACATATATCATATGATAAGCACAAAATCCTCTGGCTCTGATACAATATGTTCTTAAAACAAAACCCAAGATAAAATATGTTCTATATAATGTAAGCTGTGCATTTGAACTCTTTCTCCTACATTTATATAAGTATTCATGGGTCTTGGAAATGAGTATAGGAATGGAAGAAGTGGAATTAGACTATCAAATAGACCTGTTCTGTTGAAGTGGAGACAAATTTGCGGGCCTTTGCAATTGAACATGTTTCAATTTTTGCAGGAGTATTAGCTCCATTAATAGTTGGTGGTACCCCATCGGGAAGTGGGGAGCTGTAATGTGAGAGGAATATATTGTCAAACAAAACATGGTAAGTATTAGAAAATATGGTAATTTAAAGTGGGGAAGATGAACCTTTTTGGGAAGTCTTTGATTGCTTCATAGTCGTCACCTCTGTAGAAATGGGTTGAGTATGTTGTGCTTAATGACAGATTGCCTGAGTTATTATTTATCAGGCAACCATGTGGATAGGGAGGGGAAACAATAAAATTTGAATTAATGTAAAATATATAAAATTTGAAATAATGTAAAATATATAGTAAACAAAATATAGATAGTCTACCTCCATAGGACTTTGGATTGACAGTAGTGATTATTAGTATTGTCGATTTGCCAACAATAGAAGCATAGAACTTCCGGAATTCGGCTGCACATCCATCCCATACCATGATGCGGACATTGTTACCACTGCATATATATGGATAAATTAAGTAAAACTTACTCATTTAGTCGCATTTACTCATTTAGTAAAACTTATTCATTGTTAGATGGGATGAATGGAAAACTTACTCAGCTAGTCGCAAATATAAAGTAATTTTGTCTTCTGAGAATGTGTCATCTAAACTGGTCCCTTGAATCTTTGTTAGTTCCCCAACAACATCTGGAAGGTGAATACTTGTTAAGGGGATGAACAGAGAAATATATGAGCAAATAATCATAAATATTGAGAGAACACAACCAGGTAAATGTTGATTAGTTCCAGCAAGAGTCCACAATTCTTTTTGTTGGCGAAACCTAAACATCTCATGTGGAATCACAGCTGTGTTTCCTTCTATGGATGTAAGGATGGTTCCATCCAAGAACTTAATAACGTAGGGATGATCTGTTAGTTTGTGAAACAACCCTTCCCGTTTTTTTTTTTTAATACTTAATTTACTAGTGGTCCCATACCCACTAACATTCTAACAACAATCAATAACCGCGGATAACCAAATAAAACAATTTCCATTAAACCAAAAGAATACCAACAACAATAATCCAATAACCAATAACGAAATAGCAAAGTTCCAACATCCTACAATGCTCTATCAACTCAATACTAGCAACCTAACAATAGCTAGACCACAATCAATCAAGCCTCTAGAACATCCTCCTCCTCATCGCCTTTGATTCCACGATCACACTTTTCCTTTACCTGCACACCACAAACAACAATTGAGATGCGTAAGTATTATCATAAATACTTAGTGAGGCCGTCCTCCCATCTACTAGGTTATACACACAAGCATATGAGACCCTCAAGTTAAGCAAAACAGACATCACACAACAATACTTCAAACCAGGAAAAACAAGTCTCGGATGAGACCAGTGTCGACCGACGCTTAAACCGGTGTCGATCGATGCTGTGAACCTTGGTGTCGACCGATGCTTGAAAAGGTGTCGATCGATGCTGACATAAACAGTGTCGACAGATGCTCAAATGGTGTCGATCGATGCCATACCTGCAGACGCGAACCGCACAAACACGAACGACGAATCCCGATTCCAATCATCCCGATTTCGTCCCCAAACTCACCCAAATGACACACAAACCTATGGGAAACTCAAAAACAACATACCCAAGCAACAAACACCACAGAAAGACAAGGAAACAGCCAAACAAAAGAGATCTCATGCTTAGATCAACCATGGTCAAGCACTCACCTCAAGAACAGGAAGATTGGATTGAGAAACGTGGAAAACAACACCTCCAGAAGCTCCCCCTTCATTTCCAGCAACATCTATCACTTCTACAGCCTCAGATCTCTCCAAAATCTCCAAGAACAAGCCCAGAAAATCTCAGAAACGTTTTTCTCTCTTTTCTCTCTTTCTTTTTCACTCAACGGCGACAACAATGAGACTCCCCAAAACCCTTAATTCGTCCCTTAACACTTAAATGCGATTTAGGGATTTTAATTAACCCAAACCGAACCAATCAGCAATTAAAACGAACCCGACCAAACCGGAACACTTGGTGTCGATCGATGCCCCCAAGGGTGTCGATCGACACCCACACCAAAATTACAAAAATTGGTTCGCGGATGTTACAGTTTGTATTGTGGATAGCTAGTATCCACTTGGAATTCAGAAATATTGTAGATCCTCCCCTCGTGAAGGTCATCCCTGAAGCGGTAAACTCGGTATTGGGGAATTGAAACTTGAATCAAGGTAGACTGCATTATAGATTTCTTTGTTACTAATAAAAATAAAGATGGAAGGATGTATAGAAATATATGAGAGTTGAATTCCTTTTCATCCAGTAGGAGGAAATCTAGGCTGAAGATCCTCAGGAATCTTAGCCAACAGCTGATCACCCTCGTGAAGACACTTCCTCAGCATCGACACATGAAATACCTTGTGGAACGCACGCATAACCTCAAGCAACTCCAACCGGTATGCCACTGGTCCCACCCGCTCAACCACTCTGAACGGACCCATGTACCTTGGACTCAACTTAGTCTCCGTCAATGACCTGTTCGGACCCCGCAACATGGCCATCTTGAGGTACACTCTATCACCAACCTGAAACTCAAGATCCTTTCTCCTCTTATCAGCATAGCTCTTCTGCCGATCCTGAGCCTCCTTCATGTTCAGCCTCAAAACCCGAATCTTCTCCGAGGTCTCCTGAACAAAATCTGCACCAAATATGCTCCTCTCCCCCACCTGAGTCCAACATAAAGGTGTACGACACGGCCTCCCATACAGGGCCTCATAAGGAGCCATCCCAATACTAGCCTGGTAGCTGTTGTTATAAGCAAACTCCACCAAGCTCAAGTGATCTGCCCAATGACCACCCCAATCCAGCACACACATCCTCAATAAATCCTCCAAAATCTGGATCGTCCTCTCTGACTGACCGTCCGTCTGAGGATGATAGGCTGTACTCATATGCACCTTCGTGCCCATCTCTGCCTGAAACGCCCTCCAGAACACCGAAGTGAACTTGGAATCTCTATCAGACACAATACTAGCAGGCACACCGTGCAATCTGACTATCTCCCTCACGTACTTCTTGGCCAAAACCGCTGCTCCATCAGTTTTCTTGATGGCCAGAAAATGCGCGGACTTAGTCAAACGGTCCACAATGACCCAAATAGCATCAAACGTCCTCGACACAGGCAAACCTACCACGAAGTCCATCGTGATCAAATCCCACTTCCACTCTGGAATGGGTAAACTCTGTAATAAACCACCAGGAACCTGATGCTCCGCCTTCACCAGCTGGCAAGTATCACACTTCGCCACCCAGTCAGCTACGTCCTTCTTCATCCCGACCCAGTGATAATACCGCTTGAGGTCACGGTACATCTTGGTCGCTCCTGGATGAATAGAGAACTTGCTCGAATGAGCCTCTCTCAGTATCTCCTGCCTCAAATCCTCACCCTTGGGCACACAGATCCGACCATGCACAAGGATAGTACCATTAGCAGAAACCTGATACTCTGCACCCGCAGCCTTAGAGGCATTCACCAGCCCCTCATCACTCTCCTGAGCTAACCTCACTCTGCTCAACAAATCTGCTCTATCAACTGCCTCCAAACCCAAAGGTTCTTGTGAGATAGCACACAAACTCAATGCACTAATCTCACCTACCAACACCTCCATATCCTGCTCCTGAGCCGAAGCCACCCGCTTCCGACTCAAGGCATCTGCAACCAGATTAGCTTTACCAGGATGGTAAGCTATGTCCAAATCATAATCCGCTACTAACTCCATCCAACGCCTCTGCCTCAAATTCAGCTCAGGCTGAGTAAAAATGTACTTCAGACTCTTGTGATCTGTAAATACCTGTACCTTCCCACCATACAGATAGGATCTCCAAATCTTAAGAGCAAAGATCACTGCTGCCATCTCCAAATCATGAGTAGGATAATTAGCTTCATGCTTCCGCAGCTGCCGCGAAGCATAGGCTATAACCTTCCCCTGCTGCGTAAGTACACAACCCAACCCCACTCTAGAAGCGTCTGTATACACAACATAAGGCTCGTCCTGCTCAGGCAATGCTAACACCGGCGTGGTAGTCAACATCTGCTTGAGACTTGCAAAACTTGCCTCACACTCTGGTGACCACACAAACGGGACATCCTTCCCTGTAAGCTTAGTCATCGGCTGAGCCATACTCGCAAAACCCCGAACAAACCTCCTGTAGTAACCTGCTAACCCCAGGAAACTCCGAATCTCAGTGGCACTCTGCGGCCTCGGCCACTCCCTGATGGACTGAATCTTCTCTGGATCCACTGAAACTCCCTCAGCTGAAACAATAT
The DNA here is from genome assembly GCF_000633955.1 of Camelina sativa. Classification (NCBI taxonomy): domain Eukaryota; kingdom Viridiplantae; phylum Streptophyta; class Magnoliopsida; order Brassicales; family Brassicaceae; genus Camelina; species Camelina sativa. The sequence goes on from NC_025690.1 coordinate 22,586,592, forward strand.
GACCCAAGAACCCCATCTCACGCTGCCAGAAACTGCACTTACTCAGCTTAGCAAACAACTTCTGCTCCCGCAGCTTCTCCAACACTGCTCTCAGATGTACTGCATGCTCCTCAGGACTCTTAGAATATACCAGGATGTCGTCGATGAAAATGATGACTGACACGTCCAGAAACTCCTGGAACACGCTGTTCATCAATCTCATAAACGCAGCTGGCGCGTTTGTCAACCCAAACGGCATCACCACAAACTCATAGTGCCCATATCTCGTCCTGAAGGCTGTCTTCCTCACATCTGCCTCATGAATAGGGATCTGATGATAACCTGAAGCCAAGTCGATCTTGGAGAACCAAGTAGCACCCCTCAACTGATCCAACAACTCATCAATCCTCGGGAGAGGGTACTTGTTCTTCACAGTAACTCGGTTCAAACCCCGGTAGTCAATACACAACCGAAAACTCCCATCCTTCTTCTTAACAAACAACACCGGAGCTCCCCACGGTGAACAACTAGGACGGATAAAACCCTTGCCCAACAAATCCTCCAGCTGCTTCTTCAGCTCTGCCATCTCTGCTGGAGCCATCCTGTAAGGAGCCTTGGATAACGGCATCGTCCCCGGTTCCAGCTCAATGGTAAAAGGATCCGACCGAGATGGTGGTAATCCCTGCAATGACTGGAACACATCCTCAAAGTCCTCCACAACCGGAATACCGCTAACCGTAGACTTCCCCACTGACTCTGGCATAGATATAGTAACCAGATAGGCCTCACGGCCCTTCTCGATCATCTTCCCTGCCTGAACGGCTGAGATCACGAGACTCCCCGAAGTCGGTCTAATACCCTGAAAAACCAACTTCCCTCCTGGACGCTCAAACTCCACTCTACCCCGATAGCAATCCAAATGCACCTTATACCGATGCAACCAATCCATACCAAGAATGACGTCATACAACTCCACTGGACTGATAAGCAAATCCGCTGGCCACGACTCTCCTGCGATCTGAATATCAACTCCTCCAGCTCGTCCAATAACCCTCAGAAACTTGCCTCCAGCAACTCTGACAACTCCTGAACGCTCTCCAGAATCCCCTCTGATCCCCGCACTCACGGCACACTCCGGAGTAATGAAGCTATGAGAAGCTCCAGAATCAAACATAACATGGGACTTAAACCCGCCCACCAACAAGGTCCCTACACAAATCTCATGTGTTGAGAACCTAACACTTGACCACAAGCAAAAACAAATATAATCTGAACTATTGAATTGACTAAGTTCGAATCTCATAAGTTATACCTGTGATCGCTCCTACACTAGTGCCACCGGTCTCCTG
>NC_025690.1:22588232-22588354 GCF_000633955.1 Camelina sativa
GGATCCTGCCCACCAACCACTGGCGGCACTACTGGATCCTGCCCACCAACCACTGGCGGCAAAACTGCTGGAAGTCGCTGCAAAACCTGAGATAGCAAGTCCATCAAGACATCCTCCCTGCC
>NC_025690.1:22589097-22589403 GCF_000633955.1 Camelina sativa
CCTCGTCCCCGACCACGACCACGACCACGCCCACGACCACGACCACGACCGCGACCAACAGCATCCTCACCTCTAACCATCTGTATCATCCAAGAACAGAAGGCTAAGCAAACAATAATTCTAATACACAAAAACACAACTTACCGTGGAATCACAAAACAGGCTCGAAGAGGATGTTCTAGGACTTCATGCCACACACAATTGATCGACTCACACAATCAATCATAGCATGGAAATCCTAAACATCAACAGCAAAAGAACAATGAACCCTAGACCTAGAACCGTAAGGGCTCTGATACCAAAATG
>NC_025690.1:22589463-22589576 GCF_000633955.1 Camelina sativa
CCCCATGGTGATACACTAGGACGGATGAATCCCTTACTCAACAAATCTTTTAGCTGTTTCTTCAGCTCTGCCATCTCTGCTGGAGCCATTCTGTAAGGAGCCTTGGATAACGG
>NC_025690.1:22593223-22598975 GCF_000633955.1 Camelina sativa
CATAGAGAACTCAAAGAAACAACCACATAAGCACCAAATCACATAGAATCTAGAGATCTTAGCTTAGATAAGCCATGGTCATGCACTCACCTCTTTGCAGGAAGTTTCTGACCAATAAGGACGAATCCCTCACTCCTAGCAAGCTTCTAGCACCTTCCCAGCCTCCAATCTCTCAAGAACAGCCAAGAAATCTCCCAATCTCACTCACAATCTCAAGAACACTTGTTTTCTCTCTTTTCCTCTTTTTCAAACAAAAACGGCGACCACAACCTCTGGAACACGACCTAGGTCGTTTCCTTCCTTTAAAGACCCGGTTCAATGGTTTCCTTAAACCAAACCGAACCAAATCGATTAAAAACTCATTCTGATCGAACCGAAAAATAAGTGGTGTCGACCGACACCCCCTTGGTGTCGATCGACACCCATCCCCAAAAACCAATTTTTGGTTTGCGGATGCTACAGAGACCCTCAAGTTAAGCAAAACAGACATCACACAACAATATATCAAACCAGGAAAAACAAGTCTCGGATGAGACTAGTGTCGACCGACATTTAAACCGGTGTCGATCGATGCTGTGAACCTTGGTGTCGACCGATGCTTGAAAAGGTGTCGATCGATGCTGACATAAACAGTGTCGACCGATGCTCAAATGGTGTCGATCGATGCCATACCTGCAGACGCGAACCGCACAAACACGAACGACGAATCCCGATTCCAATCATCCCGATTTCGTCCCCAAACTCACCCAAATGACACACAAACCTATGGGAAACTCAAAAACAACATACCCAAGCAACAAACACCACAGAAAGACAAGGAAACAGCCAAACAAAAGAGATCTCATGCTTAGATCAACCATGGTCAAGCACTCACCTCAAGAACAGGAAGATTGGATTGAGAAACGTGGAAAACAACACCTCCAGAAGCTCCCCCTTCGTTTCCAGCAACAGCTATCACTTCTACAGCCTCAGATCTCTCCAAAATCTCCAAGAACAAGCCCAGAAAATCTCAGAAACGTTTTTCTCTCTTTTCTCTCTTTTCTCTCTTTCTTTTTCACTCAACGGCGACAACAATGAGACTCCCCAAAACCCTTAATTCGTCCCTTAACACTTAAATGCGATTTAGGGATTTTAATTAACCCAAACCGAACCAATCAGCAATTAAAACGAACCCGACCAAACCGGAACACTTGGTGTCGATCGATGCCCCCAAGGGTGTCGATCGATGCCCCCAAGGGTGTCGATCGACACCCACACCAAAATTACAAAAATTGGTTCGCGGATGTTACAGTTTGTATTGTGGATAGCTAGTATCCACTTGGAATTCAGAAATATTGTAGATCCTCCCCTCGTGAAGGTCATCCCTGAAGCGGTAAACTCGGTATTGGGGAATTGAAACTTGAATCAAGGTAGACTGCATTATAGATTTCTTTGTTACTAATAAAAATAAAGATGGAAGGATGTATAGAAATATATGAGAGTTGAATACCTTTTCATCCAGTAGGAGGAAATCTAGGCTGATAATCTTGCCATTTTGATGGAAAGCTTTTGCATTCCATTTACGTAGAAGACGACCACAGACGATTTGAGGATCACGACCTGGCTGAAGGTCTTTCAACGGAGTAATACTCATAATTGGTAATGGAGGCTATTAGCGTTTAAAGATGTTTAGATTGGAATATGGTAAGTTCAATCATATATAGAATGAGCCGATTTTGGATTTTAGGAATATAGGATTTGATTTATAATTTATAGTATTGATTTCGTTTATATGGAAATTTATGACTTACGGTTTCTTAAGGTTTAAGGAGATCGCATGGTGTAATAAAGAGAAAGACGTGGAGTAATAAAGAGGATCGTGGAGCATATCGTTTTTTGAATATATGATTTTATGTTAATCTAGAATTGATCAGTTATAATTTCATAGCATTTAAGGAGATGATGGACCAAAACGTAAGGATAGATCATAGCATTTCATATTATTTCTGTTTAATAGTCATTTAAGGCAATAAATTTAGTAACACATTTAATATCAATCGACCAAGGATCGTGGAACATATCGTTTGGAATTGATCAGTTATGATTTCATAGAATTTAAGGAGATGATGGACGAAAAGGTAAGGAGAGATCATAGCATTTTATATTATTTCTGTTTAATACTCATTTAAGGCAATAAATTTATAAACACATTTAATATCAATCGACCAAGGATCGTGGAGCATATCGTTGTTTGAATATATGATTTTGTGTTAATTTCAATTATATGGGAATTGATGAGTTGCGAAAAAATACCATTTAAGGAGATGGTCGACCAAAACGTAAGGAGAGATATCATTTCAATTATATGGGAATTGATGAGTTGCGGTAACATACCATTTAAGGAGATGGTCGACCAAAACGTAAGGAGAGCTATCAATTCAAGGAAATAAATTTAGAAACCCATTTAATAGCAATAGACCAATAAGGAGAGATCAAAACTCTACTTTTATATATATAATTATTGTAAGTAATGAATCTCCTTATCTGAGCCTGGCTTGATCCGTTATCTCGAACTCAAAATAACTCTTCATCCCGTTATATTCGCTTTTCAAGCCTTTTTTAAGAAAGAAAAAAAACTCTCTCCATCCATGAAATTCTATTTCACCACTTCAATTGCGAGAATTTTATCTAATTATTACTATTTTTCTGAACTTAGTTGTTTTTGATAAGTTTAAAGTCATTTAAAACTAAAAACTCTAATTGGTAGCCTATAAAAGAAGGTTTTCCTTTTTTCCACTTCTTGTATATATAACGAAGAAGAAAATACAATTAGGTGTGCTTGATATATAGAAGCCAAAAATATACTCCTAAAAGGTTGGTGAGGGTTATGTTTGATAGAATATGTATGTATATATGTGAGTATGTGACCGTTGGTGCGTGGAAGCAAAAATGAAAGGGGCCTCGTGAAGTAAGGACCAACTTTTCACCAATATATTCGATGCTTATTTCTTCTATAATCTATTCTATAAATTTGTTTTAGTATCTCTTTAATCACCAATATACTCCTTGTGTAGGGAAGCAAGCAAACTGATGCATTCTTTTTCATTTTCAATCAACCAATCAATCAGCCAAGAGTCAAAACTCTCCAACTCATGTGAAAAAAAGAAGTAAACCATACTGGATCAAATTCGCTAGCTACATCTCTCCAAGTCGAAAGCTATTGGGCTCAAAGTCATGGGCCTAACCGGTTCGGTTTAATTTGTCATTAGATGGACCTTTTTTCCTTTTTTCTGTCTACTTGACTTATAACGACTTTCAATTATAATCAGTTTGCACTGAGAATTTTAACCACCCTTTATTTTGGTAAATTACTTATCATGTAGTACACACTTTAAAAGCCACACTTCATACTCACTGTTTGTAATATGATCATCATCTTTAAGTATTAAATTTGAGCATGCAGGTTTGGCGCAAGAACACAATATATATATTATAGGTTTAACTATAATACAAAGGACAGCGGTAATTAAAGCCCAGCTACTTATTCTTTTGATCCTTATTTATGCATTAATTAAGCTGCCAATATAGTATTTTCTCTTTGTTCCTTCTTTAGTCTTATCATCTTATGCATGTATGATTCTGTTAAGGTAATATAACAAGAACGCTCATATTAGCGGTGTTGGCTCCTCTCTCTCCGACCTGGTGATCCTCCACCATTTCCATCGCCTGAGCCACTACCTTCACCTGCGTGCCCGGTTCCACTTCCATGGCCAGAACCACCGTCTGTGGCTCCTCCTCCTCCGGAACCAGACCCAAATCCAGTTCCTGACCCCGAACCCGAACCAAACCCGAATCCACCCCCTTTGCCTCCTCCTTCTGGTGAGGAACCAGAACCCGAACCATAGCCATAACCACCTCCTGGGGTTGAACCCCATCCCCAACTATATCCCCAATTAGGTCCATGAGCCGAACCGCTTGAGCTGCTGGATCCTCCGGTTGGACTACTTGGGGTGGCGGCTGCATTAGCAGGTGTTTCAGACTCTCCTCCTCCATGGACAAACGAGAAGGCTAAGAGTAGAGACATTATTGCCACCAATGTAAAGAACTCACCCTTCATTTTCCTCATGAAATAAATATCAGTTTTAGCTCTTCATCTACGGCTCATCCCGTTAAGACTTTATATACGCAATAACACAAGAACGCGCATTAGACACGTATTATAACTATTATTGTTATGTGATGAATCTAAATGAAAAAAAGAATCTTTAAGTAAATGGCAATAGAAAAAAAAATCTTTTAAGTAAAAAGGAGATGAAGTTAGTGACATCCGTGAGATGTCTCTCTTTTCAGACATGTGAGAATCCGATTTTAGGGTTAGAATTAAAATGTCGGTTTATGTGATATCTTTTTAAGGCTTCCATAGTAATGAGTCACACCACTCATGCTTTGTGCTATTTTTGTTGTTACCCCCACTAACTCTTTGGACATTTTTATTTTTTTCTTTTTCCTTATTTGGGTCAAAATTTATTTCGTATTCTTTATATCATTTCAATAAAAAGAAAATGCAATAACAATGTTATAGCATATTAGCATGTAATATAATAACATGTGAAACGGTTCCGTGAATATAACTTGTGCATGTAACGTTTTTGAGAATCATTTTCAATGCGTTTAGTGTATTAAATGTTTTTATTTTGTCTCTAACGAGTGAGTATTATTCTTCTCTTTTTCTGTGACAATTTTAATAAATTGTTGAAAAAAAGAAGTGTACTACTTGAAAGTTGAAAGAAAACAGTTCTCGTGACTTGTTGACAAATGGCAGCTCACACATTCTAAAAAGGTCTGTCGCTATCTCTCTAGAGATTTCCACTGGGAGAGTAATTGAAAATTATGTTGTTGGCAGTTAAGATAATTCCTACCTCGAAGACTTTTTTCATGTGTTACGGGGGGTCTGTGACTGTGATATGCGTTATTCTTAGTTTTAAAATAAATAGTTGAGAATTTATAAATTGTATAGTATAATAGTCCTTTTCCATAATATTTTCCGAGAGGAAACCATTACCTCCTGGTGTAGAAGCACCTAGATTTGAAAATAAGTTAGTGGCTAAAAAGTTTTTTTTCAAGTTAAAGGAATTGATTATGATTAATTAGATATTTTCCCCCATGTTCTAAAACATGTCTATATCAGCCTTATACTTTCATTTAATAGAACTGAAATAGTTGGATGTAAAGACTATACAGTATAGTATATATTTACATGGCATTCTACAAGAAGATATTTATATGCAATAAAGCGATCATGTATGTNTTTAAAAAAAAAAAAAAAAAAAAAAAAAACTCTATGGATTCAAAGATGCAACTAGACAGTAAAATCATAAGATTGACACCTTCATTACAGATCAGAACTTGATGATGCATATGTTTAGGTAAAGAGGTCTATCTACTGTCATAAATAGAGATACATGTTAGAAACTTCAGAAAGACATCACATAAATTTAACATACTGAAGTCAAGATTGATGTTATCCTCTTGATAAATTCAAGGACAAAAACTAGCCGAAGCATTATACTCTTGATGATAAATTGATAATAGTGTGTATTAAGAAATTTGAGATACTAATTAAAAATGAGATTGAGAAGTCATTCTCTAAACATTCACAAAACAAATCAAAGCTTTAAAGATTAGAGGCTTTTACGAGCCTGCCTGCCTATGCACTATACTTGTAGACATGCGTACCTTATTGCTTGTGTATCTCTATCCGACCGATTCCGGT
>NC_025690.1:22598985-22613978 GCF_000633955.1 Camelina sativa
CTGATTCTTTTTTTTTTTTTTTTTTTTTGTGCAAACAATTCTCCTTGATTCAAATCTTCAGTTTTGTTACAAGAGCTACCGAAAAAAAATAATAATGGTTACTTGTGTATAGAGAATTACAAAAATAGCCTTTAATTAAAAGTTAAAAACATTGCCGACCTAAAAAAGACATCTAATGAGTAATGAAGACCCAAACAAAAAACACAAGGGACAAAGCAAACCAAACACAAGAAATAGTATTTGGTTGTGTCTGCAACACAAAAAAAAATCTGAGGTTTTGAGTCAGTCACACCCAACCCAACCACATGACATAACCAAAACTTGACGACCCAAATCGTTTCTTCTTCAAGAACGACGCCATTGACGTTTACTCTTCATTACCCCCAACCTTCTGTACCATCTCTGACTCTAAGCGATGCGATGAGATTTTTCCTGTTAACTCCGAATTCTTACCGATTCTACCATCCAAACCCGTTTCGATCTCTCGAATCGATTCCTCCTCTTTCGGTTACACGTCCTCGTGTCGAATATGGATCTCCCTCTCCTTACAAGGTACCGATTTTGATTGATTGATACTTATGAAAACAAACTTAAAAATCGAGTCTTTGTACTCATGGTTAAGAAAGCTTATTTCTAATGTGACATGTTTGATTGCTTCTTCTCTTGTTACAATTATGTTTTGTTTGATTCTGTTGCAGTTCATTGCAGCGAGCTTACGGAGACATGGATGTAGTAGTAGTAGTACAATGAGACATAGCTCTGTCTCAGTTAAGGCATTTGATGATGTAATTTTCCAATATCCATTTCAGATTAGAATGTGGGGTTTTTTGACTACTATTATGTCTTAGCATCAAAATTAATACTTTTCTTCTTCTTCTTTTTAAGGATTCATTTGATTTTTATTCTGGTGACATATTTACTGCTACGTATTCAATTTCGTCGAGTGAAGGCGAAGAGAGTGATGGGGATTACGCGTTGAATGTGGTAACTGAAACAACTGCTCAAAAACTTGGAAAGTTTCCAAGAGGTCGCAAAAAGCACAGGCACGTTTTGCTACTTTCAGATTTTAAACCATGGCACTAGTCTTAATCATCACTTACTGCTATGTATACTTTGTATTGAATCCACTAGAATTTGTATGTAAGTGAAGTGTAGTACTATAATCTAAAAGGAGGCTATGAGTCATTTGATTTTAGGATTTGGTTGGTGTTTTAACTATTCTTAAGTCTTATGACTATCATAGCATATTGTTTCAGACTAACCATGGTACTACTCTTAACTCTTAAGTATCAGTTTACCGCTATGTTAGTTTCCATTGATCCATTTGGAGTGGGGATAAATCCACTAGAATGTGTGTGTAGGTGGTGTAGTATCAAGTGAATGAATCTAGGATCTGGTGTTTGTTCATTTTAGAGATTCTTTCTGGTGGATTAGTCTTATGGATATCATAGCAAATTGTTCTCTTGTGAACTTCCAATGTTTTGATATTGCTTTGTTTCGTCATATGCAGAATCAGATATGGGATTAATTTGGGGCTTCTGGCTTTTTTGTCACTGCTACTTATATTGATGGACTCTTTTGCTTGGAAGATTGTTAGACTGCCTTTGCCTCCATATTTCTTAAGCCTGCCCTTCTTCATATCAGCGGTTTTAGTCACCTTAGCCGGTTATATTGTTGTTCCACTTCTAGACAGACTGAAAGTGCATGAGCCAATTAGGACACTAGGTCCAGTTCCACATAACCGCAGACCAACAATCCCAACAATGGGTGGGTTGTTTTTTGTTCCAATTGGTGTTACTGTTGCAATAGCCTTGACTAAATTTTCGTCCATCGAAGTCTGTGGAGCAGCTGCTGCAACTGTAGCATTTGCAATGATTGGACTAATTGATGACTCCTTAAGCCTCTACAGTGAGAATAACATTGGTTTGTCTGCTAAAGCACAACTTCTTTTGGAGGTATTTAACTAAGTTTCACTCTCTATCTTATGTTTTTAAGTGTTTTCATCCTCTTAACTTGATCTATCTGTATGTATCACAGGCAGCAGTTGGGACTTGCTTTGCGTTTTGGTTGGAGACTGCAAGCATATCATCTCCTTATGGCATGTATAGCCTCTTATAACTAATCTGATCAACGCATATATGATGGTAACTCGCGTATCTACTTTCATATAAATGTACATGAGAATACATGATTATATAAAGTAATACCAATCCGCATATTACTTTCTAGAGTTCTCTCAAAGCCTGTCATTCAGAAGTTTATATAACGTCTTCTTGATTCTGTACATTTTTTCCAGGAAAATGTTGATTCCTTTGCCTTCACCAATAGGTCTCGTTTGCTTGGGAAAACTTTACCTATTGTTGACATCTTTTTACTTCGTTTCTATGGGAAACTTAGTCAAAGCAACCGATGGTCTTGATGGACTGGCTGGAGGTATTGCTGCTTTGGCTTTTGTTGCAATGGCAATAGCAGCTCTTCCTATTTGCTCTGGTTAGTCCCTTACTTTCAAGTGAAGATAGATTGTGTTGCCCACTGCTCCTAATCTGTAATCGTAATTCTTGATCAGATCTTTCTGTATTTGGAGCTTCGATGGCTGGAGCTTGTTTTGGATTTCTACTTCATAATCGATACAGAGCATCAGTTTCCATGGGAGATACAGGATCATTGGCTCTTGGTGGAGCTTTGGCTGCAATGGCTGCTTGTTCAGGAATGTTCTTTCCATTGTTCATATCATCTGGTGTCGCAGTTTTAGAAGCTTCTTCTGTCATTATTCAGGTAAAGAACAGAACAGATATACTAAGTGCATCTCTTTCTCTAACCCCACAATAATCATAGATATATGCATTTCTGACCCGCAGGTCGTGTATTACTCGGCGACTAAGCGTTTAAAGGGGAAAGGGCGTCGATTTTTCAAGACAGTACCGTTTCATCATCACCTTAGACTCAGTGGTTTGAAGGAGCCAATGATAGTAACTATGGCATATGTTATATCCTCTTTGCTCTCTCTTTCTGCAGCTTACATAGGTCTTATTTCTGCATAAGCTTCATTACTTTTTGCTTGGTCTCTACTCAATTTTTGTTTTCTTAAATTCTTTATATGAAAAGTCATATTAATTATATTGACTACCTATTTATTTTGTTTTGGTTTAAAAAGTCCCTATAACCATATTTTTTTGTTGAGTCTGATCTTCCATAATCCATACCCTTGTAACTTCATGTTAAATATTCATATTCTCAATGATATAGTAATATGCAATGATGAATGTTATTTATTTCTTACCAACTTGATGATTTAGCCTTTAAACAAACACTAAAAAAAGCTTGATGCTATTTTTTCTTTTTAGAAACAATAGTTTTTAGAATGGACTTAGAAATGATCGAGAAATTGTTAATGATTTGATTTATTTGTAATACTTTTGTCATTGAAAAACTACTCTGATAAGAAGTAAATCAAGAAAAAAAAAAAGAGATAAAGGGGGGAAAAGTGTATATATGAATGGACTGCTTACCAAAAATTTCATTAGGTGTAAAATTATACTAGTATATAGTTTGTTAGTGCTTTAGTCGATGATATTAGAGACTTTTACCCATGCATTTGTAATCATTTCGATGATCGTTAAGTCACCGCGAGACTTTAAAAAGAAAGATAATGCGGATTAATAAAAGGAACCATAATCTAATTGTTGTTATGTAATCTTCGCAATTCTCGAGTTCTGACAGAGATTATCACTTACAAACCTTAATCTGTCTAAAATTCTATTTAACTTAAAATTTTTGGAACAGTCACCTACAAATTGACATGAAATTGATGAACTCTCTCCACACGTGGTAGCCGTTTTAGTTATTGACATGTGTAGATTATTATATCTATATTTACACGAAAATGATTTGTATTTTTTTAAAAAGAACATAAAAATTTACTAATAACTAAAAGTTGTCAATTTAGTAATTTTACATAATAATCTACACATTCTTTGTTTATATTACAAATTTATAAAAATATTATAAAATGGATTTGCTTAGAGGTTGTTTGCAAGTTTATTTTTATATTTTTATATATGCAAATATAGATATCACAGTCATGACTCATGATGACATGAAGAGATTGATGAACTCTCTCATTCTAGATATTATTGGTTATAAACTTATAACTTATAACTGATAGTCTGATAACAAGACAATTTGCAAAGAAACCTATTAATCTATGAGCATATTAAGCGTAAATTACATCATTGGAGCCAAGAACAAGCGGATTAGTTGATTGCTTATGGGACCAAATTGAAAAGCTTAAATTAGTACTTATTTATTTCCTTTGGTAGCACATAAAGTCCAAACTCTCTCACATGTGAGTAGTGTGTGTGTGTATGAGCATATACACACAGACGCACACATATGTGGGTGCATATATTAACTTTTCAAGAAGAACAGGAATGTGATCATGATTCAATTACATGAAGATACTATATATGCAATTGAAATTTTCCAAGCATAAATATAATATTTATTTACTTTTTTCTTTCTTTTCTTCGTAAATCCCTTTTTGACTTGTTATATTATGATCATGATTATGTTGGATGGTATCTTGGATTTGGTGAGTGAATTTATAACATCAAGGAAAATTAACATTATAATGATCATTTGAATTTGGCCCATCCCTCCCTCCATGATCAAATTGAATATCATTTCTTTAACTAAGTCCTCAAAGCATTCCATTAAAAGCCTCTTTTGCACCAGCCATCACATGCATCCTCTCTCTCTATTTGTCTCTCTCCCTCTTCCATCACACATACACCCCTTTTCAAAGTCATACATGTACTCATATGTTTTATGCATGTGTATATATTTCATGAGTCTTGCTCTAAATTTCATAGAGTGATATGAACTGATTTAGAGAGAGGGCCAGAGTTAAAGGAAAATTTTAGAGAGTGGGTTTTGTGATTTGAGATTCTTTTTAGCTGTTGAGATTGAGATCAGAATGAAAATTTCTAAATATCTCACGAATGTTTTGATTTCTATTATCTTCTATCTTTCTTCTGCTCCACCATTTGTCATATGTTCATCTCTTGAAGTCACCATTGATGACCATTCACCAAGCAATCTCACGAATAAAGGATCCCTACACGACAAGGTATTCTTTTTCTTTTTTTGGGTTTTTAATTACTTGGTTTTTTGTTTCCTCATTTCTATAATTTTATATGGCAGATGAGTCATCAAATGATAAATAGCATAAAGCTTCATGGCATTCTCTTATGGGTTTCCATGGGGTTTCTTATGCCAATGGGGATTCTCTTCGTTAGAATGGCCAATAAAGCTCATGAAAATGGAAGAAAGTTTAAAGTGTTCTTCTATCTTCATGTCATTTTCCAGGTATAAATTAAGTATTAGCCACTCCATAAGTATATCTAATAACGTAAACGATTTATGATCAAGTATTTTTAAATGCAAATTGATCTTAGTTCAGAACTCATGATGACATCTCAGTGATCTCACTTTAATCATTTTCTCCACTATAAATATATTGTCGAATATACTATTTAAGGGGAAATATGTGTATACGATTTTAATAAGAGTGAAAAACAAGAAGCACTCATAGTCTTAGATTTACTCAATTTTCAACAGCTAGATATAGATGCATTCAAATTAATTTCAAAATACATAGCTTATAAGGGAATTGCTTCTTGAATTTTCTATATAGCTTTGATCATGATTTCTTGAATATTAAGGGAAAGGAACTAAGGACACACTATGATTACACTCTTACATGCACATTCAAAATCGATGTAGTAATCAAATCAATATATACACACATTAAATAGCCATCTGAGATACTCATTACAATTTTTTTTTTTTTTTTTTATGAGCAGATACTGGCAGTGGTTTTAGCAACAATAGGAGCTATAATGTCCATAAGAACATTGGAGAACTCTTTCGACAACAACCATCAAAGACTTGGCTTGGCTCTTTATGCTGCCATGTGGCTACAATTCTTGACTGGTGTCTTCAAGCCCGCTAGGTATTATATATACTGATATATGTAGTGATGTACACGGAAATATACATCTTTGGTATATATATGCCTCACACTTATCACGTTTTTTTTCTCCTTTTTTTTTTGCTGTATATTGTAGAGGGAGCAAAAGGAGGTTGAAATGGTTCTTATTACATTGGATTCTAGGAACAACAGTGTCACTAGTTGGCATAATAAACATATACACTGGCATAAGAGCTTACCAAAAAAAGACATCATCAAGTAGAGACTCGAGTCTTTGGACAATCTTGTTCACAGCTCAAATCGCTTGTCTTGTCTTCTTCTATCTATTTCAAGACAAATGGGAACATTTTCAGAAGCAAAGAGCTGTTCTTAATAATGGATTAAATCACCAAAACAATAACACAAATGGAAGTAGTGACCAAATCATCCAAGTGGTAACAAGAAATGATCATGATGAACCAAAGGTCATGGTTCCTCAGCCTTGTCGCAAAAGTAATGCACTTGTAAATCTGTTTAAATTGATTTGATTGGTGTGAATTTAAGTTCAATTATAATATTCTTACCATCTTTTTTTTTTTTTCTTCAATGATAGATACCGTTGGATTTTGATTTGGTTTGTTTTTGTAGTGTTTGTGTTTTTGTAAGTATAATTTTTTTTTTTGTTACGTATGTATTATTTTAATAGTTCACATAATAAAAAATGAGATAAAGTTATATGAAAAGAAAATATGGGCCTAGTTAAACGAAGACAGGCCCAATAATGAGGAACGAACTATATTTACGATCTGATAAACTTCGATTTCAATTTTGAATCGAGTGTATGCAAAATCTTCAATCGAAGTTTAACCTCTGAGGATAAAATCGAACCAGAGAGATTCAAAAAGCTCTGATTTAGAGAGGAGAAGGAAGAAGATGGGAGGCGAAGAGGAGACGAAGAAGAGAGTGGTCACCGAATCGCTGGGATGGTTAACGGAATCTTCGATTATGCCAAAGAAGCAGCGCGCTATCGAAGGTGTAGGTCCTTCTTCGATCATGGAGCTTAAAGCTCAGCTCTATAATTCTCAGGAAGAAGCTAAACTGAACAAGGATTTGAACGGATCCGATGCTCAATACCATCGCGCTAAGGAAAGGATTGTCGCGAAAGACTCTTTCTCCGCGAAAAATTCCGGCGTCGAGAGTCGTAATCTAAAGTAAGTCGGTGATTCATCGATATTTTAAATCTTCATTTGGTTTCAATTTGGGAATTAGGGTTTGGAAATTTAGATTGGATGATGATTTGGTTAAGTAGGATGCTTCTGTATCTTGGAAACGAGATTATTTGGGAATTAGGGTTTCGATCTTTAGTTTATCAATCAAAAATTCGTAGCTAAGTAAGAATCATTGGTTTGAAATTGAATGTGGATAAAGCGAAGACTACAGGATTATCTTATGTTGTAGAAGAATCTCATATTGGCTGCTTCATATGACTTTGTTTAACCATCTCCATTGGTTTTTAAGTGTTTTGTTAAGGTCCAGAATCACTTAAGATTCAGTTTTCGTGTGGACTAATTTAGTTATTAATCAAAAATTGTATGTTTGGAAAATGAAGGGACAAGATTGAGCACAAAGCGGTAAAAGACGGAGCTGTTAGTTATGCAGCATTGGAGAAAAAGGCTCAGTTGTATGAAAAACTTGTTAGAGGAGAGCTATCTGATGAAGAAGGTGAAGAGAAGTACTGTGTTGATTTCTTCAGGAAAGGCATTGAACATGAAGATCCAAAACCATCGAGAAGTTACATCAGTTCCATTTCAGCACCACCTGAAGATTTAAAACATGATGGTGAAGACGACGGTTCGCTGTTTAGCACCAAATTTGCTGGACTTGGACGAGCAATTGGGACAACTGATGTAAGTCAACATGTGCGCATGGTCAGGTAAATTCCATTTCTATCTCCTTTCTCTGTTAGTTATTTGTTTCATCAAAGCTCTTAGAAAGAAGGAAACAAGTCCATTGCTGTAGATTTTACTCTGTTTTAGGAAGTGAATCGACATATCTCTATTGTTTATGTAGGGAAGTTCATGAGGAAGTCAATCAAGAGAGAGAAAAGGCAACTGAGTTGAAGCTACGGAGACAAGAGCAGGCAACAAATCGTCGGGAGAAACTCAAACAAGCTTATCTACGGAAGCAGCTCGAGAAACTAAAGGCTCAACAACAACAACAACAACAAGAGCAAAAATCTTGATTTTTTCGATTTTTTCACTTGGCCAAGGTTTGGGATTTTGAGTTGTGGCCTGAACGCAGAGAAGACAATGACTGAGTTGTGTTGACCGAACCAGAACTGAGTTTGATATGGCTGCAACAAAAACATATAAGCCATCATTGGAAATTCCAAACACTTCTTCTGGGATGAAGCTGTAATTATCTAAATGCTCTTTAAAGCGATATACATGTACTGTGGGTTATTAAGTTATATATCAATCAACAGATTCTACGCACCAACATATATAGACAACACTAAAACAAATCTTTATAAACTCTTTACTAGTTGTTATATCCACTTAGACATATCAAATGTAAGTACTACTAAGTAGTAAGTAGTAAAGAGTACTAAAATTACATATTTATACTTGATCATTTAAGGATGATATATAAATATTAATCATGTAACTAAAACAAAAAGACAGTTTGGCCGAGTGGTCTAAGGCGCCAGATTTAGGCTCTGGTCCGAAAGGGCGTGGGTTCAAATCCCACAGCTGTCATTTAGTTTTTTTATTTGTTCAGACTTTAATAAGATTTAAGACTAAACAGCTTCTTGCAAATTGGTATAACAAATGGTTTGCCAAAACTAGCAATAATGTCTAGCATCATCGAGTCCTTCAGGAACGGATAGACTTGTTCTTCATATCTTTTTCTCAAAATGAGCCACCAGTCCATTGTCTTCAGCCTGTTTTATTGTCTCACTGATAAAACCTGTTTTCCCCCTTTGCTTTGAAGAGCATTAAACATCTTTGTAGTCCACTTGTTGTAAACCCTTCAGTAAATGCAAATGCAATACCCGTTTTGTATGGTCGAATCCTGGCATCATCGTTGTATGGTGTTTTGCGGGTTATTCGCAATGCAAATGGAAAGATTTTAGTCCATATCAAAAGAGATTTTACCCATGATCAGGTTTGGATGCTAAGATAAAGAGTTGGTTGTAGCCTTGTAGGAATTGGAGGAGAGTTCATCATTGTCTTCATTCTTCCATATGAATATATGAAAATGGCATTTGCAGTGGAACTGCAATGAAAATATTTTGACAAAAAAAAAAAAAACTGCAATGAAAATAGTGAAAGGCTAATGAGTGGACAATCATCGAAAACAAGAGCGAATAAAAAAGGAACAAAAACAAAAAGAAGACAATGACTTCGATATTATCTAGCCTTCAACAAGTTTCCATCTTATTTTTTCTAAATATCTTTAGCTCGTTCTATAAAAATTTATTTAACTCAGTGAATCAATTAAATAAAAGGGTGCTGTCAAAAAATAAAATAAAAACCATGATTTTGGTATTTGACTATTTGCTAGCCTCAAGTCAAACCAATTTTTTAATTGTGAATTAGAGAGATGAAATTTAGAAAATAATTAAATAATAATAATGAAAATTATGTTTTTTTATTGTATTAATTCTTACTTTACTGTTACAGAAACCATGACTTTTTTTGGTTGTAACATAATTATTCTGTTGTGAGAATTGATCAAATGAACACTTAACAGGTTTGAAAAAGAGAAAAATAATTCTTATTCCCATTCACACTACAAATGCAATTATTAAAAAAATTATATCTCTTCTTTCTTGGCAAGTTCCCAAACATAAATACGATTAGAAAAAGGGTTGTACTATATTATTTCCACTATCTGTTTTCTTCCTCCAATTTATACTCAGAGGGTGACTGACTAATTCAGTTCCTTGGAACGTTTCAATTTTTTTCTGTCACCCAATGGCGGAAAGGTTGCCAATGATTTTCCTCTTTGCTTTACATTTGTTAGTATCGGGTAAGATTTTTTCTTGATTGATAGTACTTTTTTATTTTTGGTTGTTATACTTGTTTGTTTCTTTCTTTAATTTCTAAGTTTGATGTTCCTCGCAGGAGTGTTTTCCATGAGTATACTTACCATAGAGAACAAGTGCAATCACACAGTTTGGCCAGTTATCTTCTCATGGAACGTGGACTCACAGGTCTCCCCAACAGGCTTCGCTCTCAGGAGAGGTGAGGCGCGAGCCATACAGGCGCCATCCTCATGGTACGGTCTTATCTCGGGTAGGACGCTATGCTCCACCGACTCAACAGGAAAATTCTCTTGCGCCACAGGGGACTGCGAATCCGGAAAGATCGAGTGTCCCGGCTCATACAGTTGGGCTCCGGTGACTTATGTCTACTTTAGAATTGATAATGGTGGCATCAACAGCTACACCATCAGTGTTGAATACGGTTACAACCTTCCAGTAATGGTGGTCCCTTCACAGCGTAGCCGGACATGTATCAGCGCCGGTTGTGATGTTGAACTGAACAAGACTTGTCCAAAAGATCTTATGATAATGTCCAGAGGCACTCCAGTCGCATGTAGTAGCACGTGCATGGAATCTAATACTCCGGAGACTTGTTGCACCCGCGACTTCAAGTCAAAGCAAAACTGCAAGCCGACGGTGTACACGCAGAACTTCGAGCGAGCTTGCCCACTCGCTCATATCTACGCCTATGACGATAATAATAGCACCGTTACATGCCTAAACTCTACTGACTATGTCATCACGTTTTGCCCTTCCTCTAATCCAAACAAGACCAAGTAGAGTTACGTAAATACCCCGTAGCTGGTTTTATTACAATTTTGCTAGGGGTTGATTACGTCAAACAAACATCACATGTTTTCAACTTCGACTACAAAATAGAAAAAATGTGTTTTCAAGTCAATGTGTATTTTTTTTCTTTAGTAATTATAAATTTATAATAAGAGTGAATGGTGTTTCCACCACAAGTCTACAACAAGATATATAACAACACCTTCACATAACTAAGACTTCCGTAAAATCCATCCTAGTCCCTATCCATCTCTATTTTTGTTGGGGCCTGCATGGGACGACTACGTCAAACGTTACATGCCTCCAATATCGACCATTCAATCCTTTTTCGGTAGAAGAAAGCTTAATGCATTACTAGGTCAAGTTGTTGACTTTTCAGCTAATACATGAGGGCGGATTCTGTCCACAATAGATAAATTTATAACAATATCTCTTCGGAAGTAGTAAAGGTGCGGAAATATTTGGCTATACTGTCCCCTACTTGATTTGCTTGATGGGGAGTGAAAGAGAGGGAGGAGGGTATGTCGAACTTCTCGTTATTACACCTTACGTTCTTGAGCCGTAGTATTCAAGGAGGTTAAACTAGCTAATCTTCCTTTTAAAGTTTGTTATCAAATCTTGGCACCTGTTAAAAAGTCACTCTTCATAAGCTTAGAAGCCTGGTGGACACAACGGAATCGTTCTGCTTCGTGTCGCTAGAGTTAAACCAGGTTGGAGATGACTTATTCTCCCCGATATAAGTTTTCGACTAGTCGTTCTAAATATGTTTTTGGTCAATCTGTACTACTATTAAAACCTAATTTAATTGTTAAATGTTGTAAATAAATGGGAGATAAAGAGAAAATCGTTGAATAGCATGACTTTGTTATCTACTAATCTTTGATGGTTAATGAAGGTGTTGTTGTTATAGTTTGGGCTCTCTCATTCCCAATTATCTGCCCAAGTAAAAGAGCCCAAACTGGAGAATTGAATAAGAGAGCCTAAACTGGAAACGATATTTGAAGAAGGATGTGATAGTTTTGCGGTCAAGACCCCTAAACGGATTGTGATTTTTCTTCCTCTTCTACTCTCAACGCTTTTGTACTTTTTCTTGTACAAGATTATCAAAGACTGTTATTGTAAAGGTATAGAGAACGCAGATCTACCAAACCGTTTGGAAACGTGCCAAGCAAACGCTTTTATTTAATCTTGTAAAAACCTACGTTTGTTACAAGCTATGAACCTAAACCTACTTTCTTGTCTATCTATCACAACATCCTGTGTAGATCTAAAAGAGTAAAATGAACACACTCACCTTCAAAGCTCTTTTTGATTGTTTGAAGGTTTACAAATCTCACAACTTTTATCCCACGAGTGCTAACTCTTTTTGCGGCTAGCCCTCGTCCCTTTATACCTTACACAGACGATCTTTAACCTAGATCTTTGTGAATCCCTAACTAAAAGGAAATATTCCTTATCCTAAGAAATATCCTCCCTTAATCTCTCGATCAAATATACTCTAAATATCCTCGTGTATATCTTGATCTTCTTCTTCCTTCCTTCTCACGTTCCCTGTCACGACATCCCATAAACTTTCTCCACGTCAGCTCATCTGCCACGTCAGCATATCAGCACTCTGAGACACTTCGCAAGCTCCTGTCACCTTCAGAGCTCTGATGCACTTTCAATCTCCCCCTTTTTGACTGAATCTTGCCACACAAGCAACCGCAACATCAAATCTGAAAATGCACAGACAACACAGCCAAGACAAAACACAACCGTACTAGCAAAATATTCCAGCAATCAACACAAGACGGTTAACCGATAAGGACTTGTTAAAATAAATTGTTCAAAACCAAAACAGAAATAAAATAAAACAAGTCTCAAGTTTTAACAGGGGAGAAACACATATAAAATCAACAAAAACTGTGAGCAACAAAAACAACTGCTCCCCCATAGCTTAATCTCCCCCTCAGGTCTCTGAATCAGACTCATCTCCCCCTGCTTGTTTGGCACAGTTTAGTCAAAAATACCAAGAAACTAAACCAGAAATTTGAGCGAACCTCAAAGTGAGAAACTACTTACCAGCTTCCAAGGCATCTTGCAGGATCTTGATTGCCAACCGGATGGCTTTGCGCTCTGCAGATGACCCTTTTAGAGAAATAGGTTCAACAGGGACGAATGCTATCTTCTTCCCCTTTGTCTTTTTTGCATCTTTTGATGAANCTCCCCCTTTTTGACTGAATCTTGCCACACAAGCAACCGCAACATCAAATCTGAAAATGCACAGACAACACAGCCAAGACAAAACACAACCGTACTAGCAAAATATTCCAGCAATCAACACAAGACGGTTAACCGATAAGGACTTGTTAAAATAAATTGTTCAAAACCAAAACAGAAATAAAATAAAACAAGTCTCAAGTTTTAACAGGGGAGAAACACATATAAAATCAACAAAAACTGTGAGCAACAAAAACAACTGCTCCCCCATAGCTTAATCTCCCCCTCAGGTCTCTGAATCAGACTCATCTCCCCCTGCTTGTTTGGCACAGTTTAGTCAAAAATACCAAGAAACTAAACCAGAAATTTGAGCGAACCTCAAAGTGAGAAACTACTTACCAGCTTCCAAGGCATCTTGCAGGATCTTGATTGCCAACCGGATGGCTTTGCGCTCTGCAGATGACCCTTTTAGAGAAATAGGTTCAACAGGGACGAATGCTATCTTCTTCCCCTTTGTCTTTTTTGCATCTTTTGATGAAAAACTAGGGACAGGTCTCTGAGCAGTCAGCAACTGATAGATGAGACTGGGAAACGGCAACCGGAAGCCAGACTGAGCTTGCAACCCCAGTTGAATGATCTGGTCGTAGATCATCCGTCCAAAATCAAACGAAATCCCATGCATGATCATGTAGATCACCATAGCCCTATTCGTCGAGATGTACCCCGTGTTCACCGTGGGAGACCAGTTGCTACAGCAGATCCGATGCAGATCCTTGATCACTGGGTTCTTGATTGCAGTGGACACCAGCTGATTGCAGGATTTGACCCTTCCATCAGAGAGAAACAGAGCCACATCCTCCTCCAGAATTGCAGCCATCTGCAATCTCTGTTCAGGCACATCCACAGACCTCAGACCAAACAGGGTATTGATACGGCTTGGAGAGAACTCATAGACCCAGTCTCGGACAAGCACGTCGACAGACTCCCCCTCAATCTTGACCGTTGGGAGATTCGCCCAAAATTCATAGACCACCTTCGAGTCGTACAAGCCAATCTGAGTAACGGTTTTAAGCAGCCCAGCTTTGTCTATGAACTCCCTAGCCTTGTCTGCAGCATCTAGTGGATAACAGACCTCTGGAGCGAGCGTTCGAGAGGCAAAGAACCCATATCGTCGAACAGCTTTTGAGGAGATGAACCGTTTGGCATCGAAGTCCTTTGACGAAGCTCCTCGAGATGCGGTGGATGTGCCCTTATCTCTGTGAAGAGATGGGCGCTTGGAGTCACGACTGTCGAGATCAGCAGGCGGTTGTCTTTTGCGTAGACGGGATGAGACTCCCTGAGATGGTAGGACAGGTACATGCACATCACAAGTAAGATCTACCACCGGAAATCGAGAAGTCACCTCTCTCGGTGGAGAAGACGAGGATTCGCAGGTCTCTTGATTCCCGTGAGAAGGCGAGGGAATCTGATCCATCCGAGTCGGAGATGCAGTGACAGACTCCTCGCAAGGCTGGTAAACCACCATGGCAGTCGCGGGATCGATCGGAACATGTGGAGTTGGCGGAGACAACGAAGATGGTGGAGTGTGGAGCTCCTCATCTGAGCTGGAGTCATAGTGGAAACCACTAAAGATGGACTTCATGATGGTTAGAGAGTTGATCGACAAGAGAAGAGAGAGATTTGAGCAGAAGTTTAATCGACACAGGATTGAAATCGCAAAGGTGATGAGGAAAACGCCAAAACCCTAGCCGCTCCTTTTTATACACATCCATGAGTCTCAATGGGCTGCACAAACTCGGCCCAAAGCATTAAAGATTTCCTGAAACCACTCAATTAAACATCAGTGTACACCGCATCTATTTCCTTATTTGACTGCATTCAATCGTTAATTCATTCAATCACAACTAATACCAGTGCATTAATAAATCTCATTCTTCCTCTTTTACAACCCAATTTAACAGATTCATGAATCAAACACAC